>NC_079222.1:12259500-12312000 GCF_029633865.1 Lampris incognitus | reverse complement strand
TCGTGATCCATAGATTGTGCTGCCCTGGGTAAGACCAGCCAGTGTGTTGCAGTCACGTCCATGACCTGTCCCATTTCACGCTAAATCACAGTACATGGGGTCAGCTCACTCATGTGGGACTACAAGTCCGTGTTACAGTGTGTTAGACACATCTATATCAGCACTCATGCTAGTGCACTTACATGTGTACAAGCATACGCTCACAAATCCATGTAAACACACACACAAACACACACACAACACACACATGCAGAGGCACGTGCACATGCACGGCTACATGTGCACACACAAATCAATAGTGAACTACCCTACGGGATATGCCATACTGGTTGAGAGACAGGTCTTAGAGCCCACCCAAAAAAATGGGGCTTAGGAGAAGTTGATCCAGGTGTCTCTGGCACAGATAAAAAGATCAAGAAAGGAAGAGTAAAAGAGTGAGAGAGAGATATAAAGAGACAGAAGAGAGAAGAGAGGGTGAAAAAAAATGGATGTGTTCACTTTCACGATGTGGAACCACAGCAGACTAAACCGTGAATTTACCATCTTTGTGCATCCAGTCTCCCGCCACTATAAGCTACAAGCTAAACGGTGCCGTTAAGAGGCTGACAGAATTGCTGACAGAACAGCTCTCTACAATAGCTGAGTAAATCTGCATTTAAGCTGTCACATCCAAACAGCAACGGGCTTTTAACTGCCATTAGAAAAAAAAAGAGACCAGATCAGACAACAATGGAACAAAGGCACATCCCGCTATATTTTGTGATCAAATATTAATGGTCAAATTGATCAAATATGTATTGTTTTCATTACACCTGATATTTTGTGAGTGGGTACATGCATAATGTATTAGGAGAATGCGTGCAGAGTGGTCCTTAACACAGTGGTCCTTGAGCCCCAGTCTGCATACTGGTGGTGTGGAGGCTCATAGTGCCTCATACACACTGTGATTCAGCTCAAGCCAGCTAGACTGTCTGATCAGGCACTAAGTAAGGGCACCAACTTAGTCCTCCCCATGTCTACCATAGAACGTTTTGTTGCTCTTGATCCACAGTAGGTTAATTTTAAAGTAGAAATAGAGTTTTTTTGTTTTGGAATTTCCCAAAATGTCGGCCCTGTGATGGACTGGCAGCCTGCCCAGGGTGTTTCCCCGCCTGCCGCCCAATTACTGCTGGGATAGGCTCCAGCATCCCACGACCCTGATTAGGATAAGCAGCTTGGATAATGGCTGGATGGATGGAATTTTCCCCCCTTTTCTCTTCAATTGTGTCCGGCTAATTTCCCCACTCTTCCGAGCCGTTCCGGTCACTGCTCCACCCCCTCTACCGGCTGCCGACTGCCACATGCTTTCTCCGATACATGTGGAGTCGCCAGTCGATTCTTTTTCCCCTGACAGTGAGGAGTTTCGCCAGGGGGGTGTAGCGTGTGGGAGGATCACGCTATTCCCTTCCTCCCAGTTCCCCTACCTCCGCCCCGAACAGATGCCGCGACAGACCAGAGGAGGTGCTAGTGCAGCGACCAGGACACATACCCACATCAGGCATCCCACCCGAAGACACGGCCAATCGTGTCTGTAGGGGCTTGACCACGCCAGAGGTAACACGGGGATTCGAACCGGCAATCCCCTCGTTGGTAAGCAACAGAATAGACCGCTACACTACCCGGACGCCCTGAAATAGACAACTTTGTTGCTTTAACTTGCACATAGTGATGGCTATATAATAATGACACTATCGGCATGTAGACTGGCTCCCTATACGCCTTGCTTTCACTACGCAATTCTGTCTGCCACCGGGTACGAGCTCGCGGGAAAATGAAGGCTTGATTTATGGCACAAGGGAAGTGTGTCAGCCACTGTGCAACCAAAATAGCAAGAGGATATTGCTTTTTGTTTTCCCCGGTAGCTATCGGTAGCTATCCCCAGTAGCGAAAATGGTGGACGGTGGAACCAAAGTGACAGAGGAGATGCTACCAAGCAAGAGAAAAGGAACCCCGTTGACGGACAAGGCAAGGAAGCTGAAGAGGGAGAGTGATGGAAACAGAGGTAAAACAAGAGTGAACCTTGGACAGGCGTTCACTCAACGGAGAGGGCTTGAGAGGTTTCCATACCAACATTCAGCTGGATCGATAAGTAACACAATTTCAATTTAACTCTTTGGTGAACACGCTTCTTTCTTCTCTCTTACTCCCAAAGTGGTGTTGATTATTTCCTCACGGAGCTGGGCTCTGAGGAAAACGGGGAAAGATCCGGTTGTTTTTGTGACAGCGGCGCAAACAATGATAGTAGTTCACACTTTAACATGTGGACACCCATGTCAGGATATGTGAGCAAGAAAAACCCTACTGTCTGCACTTCTATGAATGCTGGATGTGTGTGCGTTTGGGGGTATTTCTGATTCTGTGCGTTAACCTTTGTGCATATCATTTGTGTGCTGATGGGCCAAGCTGCACTAAAACTGCTGATTTGACATGGCAATATCCAAGCCGGGGCTCATTTAACGATGCTAACCAAACAGTAAACATTCCCAAGAAGACTGCATCCATACACAGACAGGTCCAACACACTTGCCTTTCATTTGCCCCTTTGCTCCTCACACCTCCTTATACAATATGGCTTTGCTGTCCCTGCTTTCCATAAGAGTCCTCAGGCAAGAGTTCAATAACAGGTCAAACTGAGGTCTTCTGAGCCGTCCCGGTCGCTGCTTCACCCCCTCTGCTGAGCCGGGGAGGGCTGCAGACTACCACACGCCTCCTCCGATACGTGTGGAGTCGCCAGCCGCTTCTTTTCACCTGACAGTGAGGAGTTTCGCCGAGGGGACGTAGCACGTGGGAGGATCACGCTCTTCCCCCCCAGTTCCTTCTCCCCCGCGAACAGAGGAGGTGCCAGTGCAGCGACCAGGACACATACCCACATCCGGCTTCCCACCTGCAGACACGGCCAACTGTGTCTGTAGGGACGCCCGACCAAGCCGGAATAGACCGGCACGCCCAATAAGGATGAAAGCATTTCTGCAGGGAGGAGGAGTCAGTCGAGAACCAAGAGAATAAAGCTGCACCTCCACCCACGCCTCCATTTTCTCACGTTTTCTTTCTACCTCCTTCTATGATACCTTACCTGTCCAGAAAAGTACGTTTCTGTGCATGACGGTAACACAACTGCTTAACACATGGCATATTATGGATAATATTTTGACTTCCAGATGTTCAAACAAAATGACTCTGAGCACATGATGGCAGAAGGCAAACAAACAGGAGTTGAACATACATAACGTCCCCCTGTACAGAGCTGTTAAGCCTAAGTGAGCAAACTGCTTCATCAAACACACTGGTATGAAGTGACTTGTGTGAAACCATCACAGAACGAGCTAAACACACAACCACGATTGGAAGTGAGAGCATGCGAGCCATGCAAAGAGGGATGAGCACACAGTATGTGACATGCAAGTTCAGGGACTGCAGCAAAGGAAAAGAGAAAAAAATATTGCTCAATTCATCCACAAGGCACATTTCCATCATGAGACCATGACAGAAGGACTTATCAGGTTTTACGGCCCTTTGCAGTCTGGCTCCAGGTGAACCGAGATCAGACCGACAGTCTGTCAAGTGCTGCTTCTCCCACAAAACAGCAGGTCAATTCCCTGCACTGTTACTCATGAACTCACCGCTGTGAACAGGAAACTACACCCCTCCTTCAGACACCGAGAAGGTTCAGTAAGAAGAACAGAAAAAAACATGGCAGTTGTGTGTTTGCATGTGCGTATCTGTGTGTCTGCAACAGCATGCATGTATTTCGGCTGGCCTAGTTTTTTTTTTTTTTTGCTTCACATGTGTTTGCCTCCAGTGATGGACTGTTTCCTGGGTGCGATGCTGTTTCAAACCTTTCATTATCTATGAATAGGCTACGGGCCGCCATGACCACCGGTTATCATCTGACACCTGATACTGCAAACAGCATATTGATTGTTGCCGTTTGCTTCTGATGGTTGTGTCTTTCCATCAGAAACAAAAAACGGGGGTGTCTGAGTAGCGTAGCGGTCTATTCCGTTGCCTATCAACATGGGGATCACCGGTTCGAATCCCCGTGTTACCTCCAGCTTGGTTGGGCATCGCTACAGACACAATTAGCCATGTGGGTATGTGTCCTAGTCGCTGCACCAGCGCCTCCTCTGGTCAGTCACAGCGCCTGTTCAGAGGGGAGGGGGAGCTGGGGAGAATAGCGTGATCCTCCCACGTGCTACGTCCCCCTGGTGAAACTCTTTACTGTCAGGTGAAAAGAAGCGGCCGGCGACTCCACATGTATCGGAGGAGGCATGTGGTAGTCTGCAGCCCTCCCCGGATCAGAAGAGTGGGGGCAACAGTGACCGGGACGGCTCAGAAGAGCGGGGTAATTGGCCGCATACAATTGGGGAGGAAAAGAAAAACAAGAAACAATTTTCAGATCATCGGTTGGACAACTTGATGCAGATTTGTGCAGATCGATGCAGATTTTACAGGAATTTCTAAACGACGACGTCGGTTTATCTTTCCTAAAACTGAAAAATCAATTTCAATCTGTTCAACTCCGGTGATAGGTAAAAAACATTCTTTGTTCGGAAAGAGAAAAGCCATCATATTTTCCCTCGTGAAGAACAAAGCGTACAGAGCAAGGCCAAAACCAGCAGACAATTGGGTTTATTTCTTTAGCTCTGAGAGGAAATGAAAGATAAATGGTCCAAAACTCATCCCCATCTTCTCTCTTTTACACGCAGTGTGTTGTGTGTGCATGCATTTATGTGCCAAAGGTTGTGTATGAATGTGGGCATTGGTCCCTATATCCATATTTATACAGGCATGCATGCACCTTTAGACTGAACTGACTGCTGGTTACTTGCAAAGCAGTTCCAGTCAGGTGGTCGCACAACATTGTGGCACTGGCAATAACGACAGTAAACAGCTGCTGTCTTGAGCCAAACCATCAGGTACAACAAAACGGTTCCTCTTTACTACTGGACAAACACAGCAGAGACATGCCACCACCACCACTGCAGAAACTGTGAAATCAAAAACATTATGACCGAACCCAAGTCCCAACACTGAACTCAAGTTTGGAATTAGTGCTTTTATGATGATGAACTATCCGGGTAGCGTGGCGGTCTATTCCGTTGCCTAGCAATACGGGGATCGACGGTTCGAATCCCCGTGTTACCTCCGGCTTGGCCGGGCGTCCCCACAGACACAACTGGCTCTGTCTGCGGGTGGGAAGCCGGATGTGGGTATGTGTCCTGGTTCTGCACTGGCGCCTCCTCTGGTCGGTCACGGCACCTGTTCGGGGGGGGGGTGAACTGGGGGGGAATAGCATGATCCTCCCACGTGCTATGTCCCCCCCTGGTGAAACTCCTCACTGTCAGGTGAAAAGAAGTAGCTGGCGACTTCCACATGTATCGGAGGAGGCATGCGGTAGTGTGCAGCTCTCCCTGGACCGGCAGAAAGGGGTGGAGCAGCGACCGTGGACGGCTCGGAAGAGGGGGGTAATTGGCCGGAGACAACTGGGGAGATAAAGGGGGAACAACTACAAAAAAAAGAGTATGTTTTACCACCGCAACTTGTCCACGAAGCAAAGGCTGCCATCTCTTTACCCCGCTCTGTCCCCTTACTCTCGTCTCTCAAATGGACAGTCCCCGTTAGTCAAGGGAATCCATTGAAAAACACACATACCCCATCCGGGCTGGAGGCACATATTCAATCTCCACCTCTGTGCTCGACGCATATTCATTTGTCAACAGACATCAGGCGGCATCTCCTGCTCACACAGCATGGCGGCGGCTCGACTCGGGCTTCCCGGTACAAAGCTGTGAAGGGGGGCGTAGCGAGAGGGCTTTGGTTTTTGGGGGAGAAAAAAATCGTCTGGTGATAAGGGGCAGACAGAGGGGGCACACGAGGGAAGAGGATTCTGTTGCCACTGGGCTGATGAGGCTAATTCTTCGTCACAGCCCTTATCAGACAGGGGCACCTTAACCGCGCGTGTGTGTGTGTGTGTGTGTGTGCGTGTGTTCGAGTCTGTCCGACAGCATTTAGACAATGAACTGGATTAGGCCACCAGACGTAATCTGGCCATCCTATGGGGGGGGGGGTGAGGAGGTGCGCCCACTTCCCTCTGGTGGAAAAGATAAGACATGGATGGGGGGGTCGGGGGGGTGGTGGGGTGGATAGATGTGCACTTCCACCAACATATACACAAACATGTGTAACATGCACAGTCACACGACTGTGTGCACACTACAAAACATACACGCTCATGAGCAAATGCACGAGTCGTCTCCCTGTCTACTGCTCTATCTGTCTCACACATGGACGCACATGCACATTCAAATATGCATAAATATGCACATACACATACACACATATACATGGAGAGACACAAACACCGACGGCAGGAAAAAAGCACTCGGGCACAGGAACAAAAACTCTCTCGAGTCCAGAGCTCAGTGGCGTCTTTTTGTCACACACACGGATCACTCTCCCCTCGTCTTGTTCCAAGTCCTGCTCCCTGGTCCTGAGACTAGCTGTACGGATCAGCCTCGGCTAGGGAGCTTTCCCTTTCAACTCGCTGTGGATGAGAGTACCCCGCCACAGATGATCCTTCTCTTTTTTCCTCTTTCTCGAACATCAGCCAAAGGGGGCCCTATCGCATGACCCAGTGTTTACCCGGTGGGAGAGACGCACTTTGTAAAGCCCACACTCCTATTAACCTCACAGAGAGCTCAGCGGGAGGTGATCATGGCCACTTCAGCAAGAGGAATATGGCAGAACCGTGAGCATGCAGAACACAAGCAAATAAAAAAAAAGAAAGGATTTGTTTTCCATCTTTGACCAAGCTAAACCAGTTCACTCTTGCCCGAGTCTATGTAATGTGACTATGCTGTCAAATCATGACACGATCAAAGAAGGTTGAATCAGTTCATCTGGATACAATGTTTATTGACTGATACGTGTAATCACTCATCTAAGTGGCCTCTTCAGTCTCAGCTGATTGCAGGTGTCCCCACCCTTATAAAAAAAAACAGCTGCATAACGACCGAAACCAACCACCAGTTTCATATGCAAATATGGGTGTGACCATTAACTAGAGTTTCAACGGCCGTGTGTACTCTTCACAGAAGATTTGAGAATGTTTGCAATCACAGCATTGTAAGATGACAACAGATGTACTCTTAGCCCCTCCCTGCCCCCCCAGTTCAGGGATGGTCGTTCCATCTTGACATGATTTTTTTTACCCCCCCCCCCTTTTGTTTTCCCCGATTGCCAATTATCCCACTCAATTATCCAATCCAGCCAATTACCCCACTCTTCCGAGCCGTCCTGGTCGCTGCTCCACCCCCTCTGCCGATCGGGGGAGGGGAGGGTGCTGCAGACTACCACGTCCCCTCCGATACACGTGGAGTCACCAGCTGCTTTTCACCTGACACTGAGGAGTTTCACCAGGGGGACATAGAGCATGGGAGGATCACCCCAGTTCCCCCTCCCCCCTGAACAGGTGCCCCGACCGACCAGAGGAGGTGCTAGTGCAGTGACCAGGACACATACCCACATCCGGCTTCCCAGAGACAACGCCAATTGTGTCTGTAGGGACACCCGGCCAACGCAGAGGCAACACGGGGATTCGAGCCGGCGATCCCCGTGTTGGTAGGCAACGGAAGACAGCTATGCTATGCAGCTACACCCCTCTTTGACATGATACAAAAGCCTCTTTTCCTTGACATACCGTGTTGACTAGTAAATGTTTGCTGAACATGATTACTGCTGGCAGTCGTCCATGTAATAGCATATACACTACCGTTCAAAAGTTTGGGATCACATTGAAATGTCCATATTTTTGAAGGAAAAGCACTGTACTGTTCAATGAAGATAACTTTAAACTAGTCTTAACTTTAAAGAAATACACTCTATACATTGCTAATGTGGTAAATGACTATTCTAGCTGCAAATGTCTGGTTTTTGGTGCAATATCTACATAGGTGTATAGAGGCCCATTTCAAGCAACTATCACTCCAGTGTTCTAATGGTACAATGTGTTTGCTCATTGGCTCAGAAGGCTAATTGATGATTAGAAAACCCTTGTGCAATCATGTTCACACATCTGAAAACAGTTTAGCTCGTTACAGAAGCTACAAAACTGACCTTCCTTTGAGCAGATTGAGTTTCTGGAGCATCACATTTGTGGGGTCAATTAAACGCTCAAAATGGCCAGAAAAAGAGAACTTTCATCTGAAACTCGACAGTCTATTCTTGTTCTTAGAAATGAAGGCTATTCCATGCGAGAAATTGCTAAGAAATTGAAGATTTCCTACACCGGTGTGTACTACTCCCTTCAGAGGACAGCACAAACAGGCTCTAACCAGAGTAGAAAAAGAAGTGGGAGGCCGCGTTGCACAACTGAGCAAGAAGATAAGTACATTAGAGTCTCTAGTTTGAGAAACAGACGCCTCACAGGTCCCCAACTGGCATCTTCATTAAATAGTACCCGCAAAACACCAGTGTCGACATCTACAGTGAAGAGGCGGCTGCGGGATTCTGGGCTTCAGGGCAGAGTGGCAAAGAAAAAGCCATATCTGAGACTGACCAATAAAAGAAAAAGATTAAGATGGGCAAAAGAACACAGACACTGGACAGAGGAAGACTGGAAAAAAGTGTTGTGGACGGATGAATCCAAGTTTGAGGTGTTTGGATCACAAAGAAGAACGTTTGTGAGACGCAGAACAAATGAAAAGATGCTGGAAGAATGCCTGACGCCATCTGTTAAGCATGGTGGAGGTAATGTGATGGTCTGGGGTTGCTTTGGTGCTGGTAAGGTGGGAGATTTGTACAGGGTAAAAGGGATTCTGAATAAGGGAGGCTATCACTCCATTTTGCAACGCCATGCCATACCCAGTGGACAGCGCTTGATTGGAGCCAATTTCATCCTACAACAGGACAATGACCCTAAACACACCTCCAAATTGTGCAAGAACTATTTAGAGCAGAAGCAGGCAGCTGGTATTCTATCGGTAATGGAGTGGCCAGCGCAGTCACCAGATCTGAACCCCATTGAGCTGTTGTGGGAGCAGCTTGACCGTATGGTACGCAAGAAGTGCCCATCCAACCAATCCAACTTGTGGGAGCTGCTTCTGGAAGCGTGGGGTGCAATTTCTCCAGATTACTTCAACAAATTAACAGCTAGAATGCCAAAGGTCTGCAATGCTGTAATTGCTGCAAATGGAGGATTCTTTGACGAAAGCAAAGTTTGATGTAAAAAAAATCTTATTTCAAATACAAATCATTATTTCTAACCTTGTCAATGTCTTGACTCTATTTTCTATTCATTTCACAACATATGGTGGTGAATAAGTGTGACTTTTCATGGAAAACACAAAATTGTTTGGGTGATCCCAAACTTTTGAACGGTAGTGTACTTTGGAATTAGAATAAGGAAATAACCAAAAAGGAATATAATTTTGCTTCAGCTTTCAAAATCAAAGAAACTGCCCTGCAGAAACAAGACAAGGTAGGAGAGCGATAGAGAGGGGGAGTCCGGATGAGACACACGCTTTCTGCGTCATACTGACAGAAGCACGGTGACCACTACCTCGTGGGCCCGTCTGATTGTCCTGCAGGAGATTCTCCTGGTAGCAGCAAAAATGACAGTTGAAACAAAGCACTTCTATTAGGAGTCCTGTCCCCATTCATCCCCCTACTATCAAGACAGTGTCTTTGGCTCAGTACTGACAGATTGACACACACACAAGGAAATAGGGCACAATCTAAACTGCAGACAGATTTTGTTCAGCACAGCCCTCTGATGTCCAAATTATATCACACATAGCCAATTTTGTTTTATTCTTTTTAAGAAAATATCTGAAATTTACATCACAGATTTATTTGCAGTCTTCCCATGATACTGAACTAACTATAGGCTCTAATCAGTAAAATTACAGACAAAACATACAAATGTGATGTGTTATATAATTGTAAATACTATTTCACCCACCTGTCATTATACACAAAACATTACGTACAACATATGAAGTGATAGCTCACCCCCACAACGAAACTTCTGTCATCATCTGCTCACTCTTAATCCAGTAGAAACGTAGATTAGTGCTTTGTTTCCATACAACACTGAAAGAGTAATCCAACAAAATGTTAAAACAGCTTTCTGCTAAACATTTGCAGTGAATTGTGGCCAGTTCGTTGGTTTCAAAAATGACGAAGAAAAAAAAGACCGTCAACATACTGCCAACAGCTTATGCAGCACAATCTGTCTTTTGAAGCCATACAATGGTTCTGTCAGTGGAAAAGACCAACATGTAAATACTTATTTACTGTAAATTTGGATCAGCTGGGGAACCTGGTCTGCTGCGTCTGGTGGGCCTAGGGACCCCAGCCCTGCCTGGCGCTGCACCCGAAGAGGAAACACCCAGGGCTGTCTGACAGGACGTGGAAGCAGGGCAGGCTAAGCTAACTGCTAGCCCATGCAGACTGGCAGTTCTGACAGTCATCCTGGCTGGTGTTCGTTCTCTTGGACAGTGATTTTTTTTTTTGTTGCTTAGTTTGGATATATGTGTTCTTAGTTCGGATATATGTGTTCTTAGTTTGGATATACGTGTTCTCAGTTTGGAAATATATTTAAGTTCTTAGTCTGGATATATGTGTTCTTAGTTTGGATATATGTGATCTTAGTTTGCATACATGTGTTCTTAGTTAGGCTATATGTGTTCTTAGTTTTGATATATGTGTTCTTAGTTTGGATATATGTGATCTTAGTTTGCATATATGTGTTCTTAGTTTGGATATATGTGTTCTTAGTTTGGATATGTGTTCTTAGTTTGGATATATGTGATCTTAGTTTGCATATATGTGTTCTTAGGTTTGGATAAATATTTAAGTTCTTAGTTTGAATATATGTGTTCTTAGTTTGGATATATGTGTTCTTAGTTTGCATATATGTGTTCTTAGTCTGAATACACGTGTTCTTAGTTTGCTTAAATGTGTTCTTAGTTTGGATATATGTGTTCTTAGTCTGGATATATGTGTTCTTGTTTGGATACATGTGTTCTTTTAGTTTTTGGATATGGGTTTTTGTCTTTGTGTTGCACTGCTGTGGGAAATTATAGTTCGTTTCATTTCATGTACTCAAGTACTTGAAGTGAAATGACAAATCAAGTGTTCCTTATTCCTGAAATCTTCCCTTCCTCCCTCACTTTCAAAACAAACCTTGTATGGGCACATTCAAGTCCAGAGATTTACAAACAGAGACGTTCTCCCAAAAACCTGAGATGTTCTTACAGGAACACTTATGTTTGAATGTGTCTCTGAACTTGAACCTGCCTGTGCAAGATTTGTTTTTATTTGCAGTATATAATGATTTAAATTTTGGTCTTTTCCACTCACAGATCTATTGTATGGTCTCAGAAGACTTGAATTGTGCCGCTCGAGCCATTTGGAGTACTTTTATGGTCATATTTTGCCTTCTGTTGAACTCTAATAACCTAACCACAATTCAACGGAACTGTTTGGAAGAAAGCTGCTCTAGCATTTTGTTGGATATCTCCATCAGTATTGTATGGAATCTAGGTTTCTACTGAAGTGAGGGTGTGTAGATGATGACACAGTTTTCATTTTGAGGGTGGACTATTCCCTTAAGATCTCATCTGACAGCATGGGTTTCACTTCTGATACTCGTCAGGATCACTGAAATCCAAATGTTGTTTGTGAGGAAACCCAAGACAATGTAGAGAAAGACACAATAGATACGCCTCAAGTTAAAGGCATAGGCAAGTCATCTGGTTCTTTGCCTAATCAGACAGGAAATCTGCAGAATCAGAAGAGCTGTCTGTGTAGCTTACTCAATGCCTTATTAACGCCAATTATTTCTGCACATATTCACAGCGCTGTAAAGAGGGTTGTTTGAGTAATTGTATGCCATTATGGCAGTTCACATACAGGAGGTCATACTTGTCACGAAATTGAACCATTCATAAATTACAAGGATAAAGCAAAGACAAAGACATGCTGTCTACAACAAAAACAGTGAAGTATGTGCTTGACTATTAACAAGGTGTAATTCACAGTAAGGACGGCAGAAAGACTAGGTCTGTCTGAAAGACTGACTGGGTCACAGGTCAAAGGAAATTAGGGCAGGCTGACGGCTTCATCAGCGTCATCTGATTTTGAGTGCTTCTCTTCAGAAATGCAACAAACAGGCGTATTAGCTTGCCACAAAAATTAAAATGAACACCACTTTAACTGCATAAATTTACTGTTTATCTATATGTTTATGATACTAACCTTGGTTAGCCTTTATCTTGTTTGTTGTTTCTCTCACGTGGATACAAGCTATTGCTGGATTTAGTCTGTTTACATATTATCATGTCTGTATTATACGTTAGAAATAATACACAAGACTCTAACATGTGTGATGCACACCGTCCTTTTTTTCTCCCCTATTGTACCCAGCCAATTACCCCACTCTTCCAAGCTTTCCCAATCTCTGCTCCACCCCCTCTGCCAATCCAGGGAACGGCTGCAAACTACCACATGCCTCCTCCAATACATGTGGAGTTGCAAGCCGCTTCTTTTCACCTGACAGTGAGGAGTTTCGCCATTCATTGTATTATGTTTCTCAGTTTTACCCTACTCCTAGTTCATCATTAAACTAAGTTGAACTGAATGTCGTCTTCAACGTGGTGATTGGGGGAGCAGTTTTCTGCCTGTCAGCTCATGCAGGGCGCATGAGGGTGACAGAAAAGAAAAACGACAGCTCCCAGGCAGACTGATCACCAGCGGACCAGACCAGGTCCACTGCTGCATCGCCACAGTGCAGAGCAAGCTAACGGCAGTACTGCAGTCTATGGACAGGTCTACGGTACATCATGGAAGCAAGGAGAACATCGTCTCTCCATTCCTTTGTTACCAGATCTAATGGATCCTTGTCATTTAAGCGCTCTCACAGCTCTTTTAGTTTTTCAAATGCAAATTGCGGTGACCATTAACTACAGTTACAATTTGCATATGGCAATTTGCATATGAAACCGATCATTGGTTTCAGTTGTTTTGCAACTGTCCTGTTTATAAGGGTGGGGGATACCTGCACTCAGCTGAGATTGACGAAGTCACTTGGATGAGTGATGAAACGTTTCCCCCACTAAACGTTTTGTCCAGATGAATTGATTCAACTTTCTGGGATTTCCTTACCTGGATTATTGAGCAAGCTTTAAGACATTTTGACTCATTTCGGTGAGGACTGTCTTAAACTTGTATGTGGGGACGAGCGAATGGCGCGTAAAATAGCAAAGTACAGGAACCACCTGAGATTAAGTCTCAGGTGCAGATAGACTGTGATTAAACCTAAGAGCTTGCAAATGAAATATTCTGTCAAGGGCCACCAAGCTGGCAAGATCCCCAGAAGGCACAAAGCCAGCTGTTGAACAAATGGGTGAGACAAACTAATTCAGCATCTAAGCTTTGAAAGCCAAAGAGGAGCAGATCCAACAGAGACTTACATCATGTCTAGATGAGACCATTTTCCGACATGTGATTGAGTTCATGGTGAAGGCTCGTCTAGCACAACATGGAAAGTCGAAAACCAGGCAGCAAAAGAAGTTCAACCTACTTACTGCAAGCCAGAGACATTAGCAGACATGGATGGCGCCCTTAACGGCAGACAGAGAGACGAACGCCAGACACATGCTGGTGATGTGGACAAGTGGGTGACGAATCTGTCTGAAAGATAACTCACCCAGGCGAAGAAAGACAGCCTTGTTAAGAGGCTGAATTTTGCTGTCACGCCGATGCAAAAACCATCAGAGGAACTGATCAGAGCCACGGAATCAGCGATCCGTAAAAACAACATAGCGGACCCGGAAGCGGAGCAACTGCGGATGAACGTTTCAGTCTGTCTCAGCAATGCGAAGGCGCCGCCATCCGACATCAGTAGAGACGAGAGGAAAGCACTCATGACTCTTACTAAGGACAACATCATCATCCTTCCAGTGGGCAAAGGCAGATGCACTGTTTTATTACAGCAGATAGACTATCATGACAAAGTTTTGACGTTACTTAGGGACATAAATACTTATGAGCCCCTGAAATGAGATCCAGGCAGTGGTTACAAGAAAAAGGTGATAGATTGTCTGAAGCTGTTAGAACAGGACAAAGTTATAGACAGAATGCTGTACCACAGTTTATACCCAGGGGAAGCTACACCTAGTCTGTATGGTTTACCTAAGATAAATAAACAGGATGTGTCATTATGGCCTATTGTTGGAATGATTTACTCAGTGCCCTATGACATCTCTAAGTTTCTGGCATCTATTCTTAACCCCTTGGTAGGCAGTAATGAACACCACATTCAGAACACTATGGATTTTGTGGTGAGGGACATCATTATGGTGGCGGATGAAACAATGTTTAGCCTTCTTAGAATCCGAAATTGCAATTGGTGATGGAGGACATTTGATTGTTGATGTTTACTGTAAACCAACACGTACTGATCAGTATTTGACTCTCATCATCCATTGGAGCACAAACTAGGAGGCATCAGGACGCTGTACATCCCCATCGACACAGTGGCTGGGGAAGGGGAGAAATCCCACATTAAACAGGCCCTGGTTAAGTGTGGTTATCCTAACTGGGCGTTTGTCAAAGCCAGGAAGACGCCCAAACAGTGCACCAGCCGATCAAAGAGGAGAACAACAACACCTGCCTAAGCGTAAACCAGTGGTGATTCCGTATGTGGCAGGAGTGTTGGAAAAGTTGGAGACGCATAATTTCCAAACATCGCATCTCAGTTGCTTTCAAACCCCAAAACATGCTGCGCCAGAAGTTGGTGCACCCCAAGGATTGGGTCCCCCGGCACAAACAGAGCAATATAGTGTACAATGTTAATGTCTTGATGTATGCTCAATAATCCAGGTAAGAAAATCAAAGGAAGATGAATCAGTTCATCTGGGTACAATGTTTATTCACAGATACATTTTATCACTCAACTAAGTGACCTCTTCAGTCTAAACTGACTACAAGCTGACTTGCAGTCAGCTTAAAGAGAGAGAGAGAGAGAGAGAGAGAGAGCGCAGCATAAGAATGCCTGCGTGCTAGCATTAGCATATGTGAATCTGTATTTGTATGAGATTATGGCATGTGACTGAGGACACAAGAGCAGAGACAGCCATCCAAATGAAACAAACTCGGTTTTGTAGTGTAGAATAATCAGTGAGACATCAGTGGGATAAGTGAGAAAGTGAGGAGTAAGACTCACAATGGCAATCTCTTCTGTTACAAAGTGACATAAACTCACACGACTTTGTCTTGGTGACACCGGTTTAGAAACACATTAGAGACATATTGACAATTTGACATATGCGAGACATATTGAAAATTGCACCAAGTGCAATAAAATAAAACAAGTCGGTAAATAACATTGGGAGGAGGGAAAGTGGAGAGACATTCATCAGACTGAATCTGATAGTAGGATGTGCAGCATGTGACACATTTGGAACGTGAATAATCGAGATGAGGGCTTTGGCTAAGAGGGATGGAGGAAGGGACGCCAAGTCCAACGACATCCATCAGACAAAGGGAGCAGTGTGGCACAGAGGCATATTCTCATGCCACTAACTCATCACTGTGCAGTGCTTGCTACTTCATTGTTTTTGTTGATGATGAACTAGTATGGGCAGCACGGTGGAGCAGTGGTTAGCGTGGTCACCTCACAGCAAGAAGGTCCTGGGTTCGAGCCCTGGGGTAGTCCAAACTTGGGGATCGTTCCGGGTCATCTTTCGTGTGGAGTTTACATGTTCTCCCCGTGTCTGCGTGGGTTTCCTCCGGGTGCTCCGGCTTCCTCCCACAGTCCAAAGACATGTAGGTCAGGTGACTCGGCCGTACTAAATTGTCCCTAGGTATGAATGTTTCAGCCCTGTGATTGCTTGGCGGCCTGTCCAGGGTGTCTCCCCGCCAGCCACCCAAAGACTGCTGGAATAGGGTCCAGCTTCCCGTGGCCCCAATTCAGATGAGTGGTTTGGATAATGGATGGATGGATGAAGCAGTATTGAAGGTAGTGCTAGTGCCCTTGTACTCCTTGTAAGAGACAAAGGGAAGTTTGTCAACTAACTGCCTAAAATGGTGAGGTGAAAGTTAATGCCATGATGATGTGTTGTCTCACAGGACTCGGAAACAGCGGTGGACACTATCTCTACATACACACACACACACAGAAGTGGATAGGAAAATGGGCAAATACACATTCTTTCACACACACACACACACACACACACACACACACACACACACACACACACACACACACACACACACACACACACACACACATCATTATATTGAGTTCATCGCTTCCTAAATCTGATTTTTTTTTCATATAGTCATTAATTTATGTATGTATTTGTTTGTATTTTTAGTCTTTATAAGTGTCAGGGTTTTGATGGGGTCTGGCTCAGGTGAAGATGATGACAGTGATGACTTAAAATGCTACATATCACTGTTTAAGATTAGAGTTGAGAAAATTAGGAATCATCATCGTCATGTGACAGGTAAGTGAATATACATCTTGGGCTACAGGGGCATCCGGGAAGTGTGGCGGTCTATTCCGTTGCCTACCAACACGGGGATCGCCAGTTCGAATCCCCGGCTTGGTCGGGCGTCCCTACAGACACAATGGCCGTGACTGCGGTGGGAAGCCGGATGTGTCCGTATGTGTCCTGGTCGCTGCACCAGCGCCTCCTCTGGTCGGTTGGGGGGCCTGTTCGGGGGGGGGGGGACTGGGGGGAATAGCGTGATCCTCCCATGTGCTACATCCCCCTGGCGAAACTCCTCACTGTCAGCTGAAAAGAAGCTGCTGACAACTCCACATGTGTCAGAGGAGGCATGTGGTAGTCTGCAGGAGCAGTGACTGGAACAGCTCAGAAGAGTGGGGTAATCGGATGGGTACTATGGGGGAGAAAAAGGGGGACAAAAAAAATGTAATACCTCTCAGGAGAGACAATACAGTTATACTGTAGGGGCTGACAAAATACACTAATCTATGTACGGTAGGGTTCGACATTAACCATGGCCCGATGGCCCGTGGCCATAAAAAGTTACGCTGTGGCCACCATATATCCCCAGTAGGTGGCCCCGTGGCCACCAAATCAAGGTTAAAGGGGGAAAAAAAACACTGCCCTTCGCAAATGCAACGTCCCAGTTCCACAAACACCCCGATTCATTCGCGCCTTTTGATTCAACATTCTACGAAAACGGCTAACAATAACTTAATTTTACTCGTCGTCGGCTAGCTGCCGATATGTCGGGGCTGCTGAAGTATGGGTTTACTAAGCCTAACGTTACTCAAGCTGTGAGCACGATCCCTACAGAAGAAACAGAAACACAAAAGGTGGACTATGAAAAAACCGGAACAGCAACGAAAATTTAGGAGTGAATGGAAGCAAGCGTTTAAGTGGCTAGAATACTGTAGCGAATTCGGGGGACCGCCACAGCCGGGACGTGAACCCGGCTCTCCCGCACCACGGGCAACCATGTTAACCAGTCAACTAACGGGTCTGACCCGTTAGCCAAGGGCTAAGCGAGCCTATTCATCCGTGATCATTACATCGACTCCTTTCTTTGGGATTCGCGTCCCCGCGAATTGCCATAGCCTGGATGCGAACCTGGGGCTCCCGCACCCCAGGCGACAATGTTAACCATTCGACTAAAGGGTCCGATCCCACTTCTGACACCAATGTAGCGAATTCGGGGAACCGCCACAGCCGGGACGTGAACCTGGGGCTCCCGCACTCCGAGCAACAATGTTAACCACTCAACTAAAGGGTCTGATCCCACTTCTGATGCGGTGTGGGAGCAGGATAAGCAGTTCAGAGAATGGATGTAGTTTTTAATTTAAATAATCATAAAAAAAATATTCATTCTGCCCATGTATTTTGACAGTTTCGACTACAGTTAGAAGTATGTGTTACAGGTCTTCTACTGCTTTTTGTAATGTTTTTATTGCAGACATGACTGACTGAAAAAAAAGGGGGGGTCCCAACAAATAAATAAATAAATAAATAAATAAATATACATAAATCTTGGGCTATGCGTAAAATCAGGGTACTTTAGGGTTGTACTATGTATCAGTTCTATACAGAGTTTTTTGATGTGAACGTGTAGAAGGTAACAACTGTCTTTGTGGCTCCTACATTTAGAGGTCAATGCCGGTTGAGTGTTTATGTCTTTGTGATGTCATTGTGGTAGTACAGAGGGAAGGGGGGGAATGGAGGAAACAACACTGGGAGGGGCTATAAGCACAATGTCAAGCTGGATTCCTCCCTCGCAGCAGGGGGGAGTCATAATAGAGCATTAGGAGCTGAGTCTATTGTGTGTGTGTGTGTGTGTGTGTGTGTGTGTGTGTGTGTGTGTGTGTGTGTGTGTGTGTGTGTGTGTGTGTGTGTGTGTGTGTGTGTGTGTGTGTTGGGGATGTGGGCGTTTTGAGAGGTGGAAGCCGTCCTTCCAGCGATTGAGATGTCATACTTTCCTTAGAAGTAACAGGGGCTGACAAGACTATGTGGGAGTTAGATGGCGGGGGGGGGGGGCTCCGTTCTAGAGGAGGTGCTGAAGTGACAGCTTCAGCATCACACCAACATCCAACATGAATTAATAACAAGGCTAGGTGGGGCCTGTGGGACAACTGAGGTCTTTCAAGGAATTGGATCAAGGATTTGAGGAACACAAGTTGATGCGCTGAATCTGAATAGACTTGTCTCCCCCGACCTCCCCCCACCCCCACCCCTAGCAGCCACAACTAATGATGCTTGAGGGATGAACAATAAATCTTATTATCTGCTCGGTGTAGACGTATGACTGACAAGTGATTGAATTTATACCTGCAGGACAAAAAATTCGAAGCTTGAGACACTGGAAACGTGTGATACGGAGTCCTTCTACACCGCTCCTTATTGCAAGACACCCTGGCTGTTGTATGAGAGACAGAAAGAGAGAGAGATAGAAAGGGTGGAGTGGCGTGGCGGTGGAGGCCGGTGTTCAGGTGTGTGTGTGTGTGTGTGTGTGTGTGTGTGTGTATAAAGGTGGGAGAAAGTGTTGGTCTTCTAGATGATTCTGTCAGTTTAGATCTGACATCCCAAAGCAAGAGCTCAAAGAGACACACCTCATATTAATGCCCTCTCTTATTCCGTTGCCTACCAACACGGAGGTCGCCGGTTCGAATCCCCGTGTTACCTCCGGCTTGGTCAGGGGTCCCTAAAGGCACAATCAGCCATGTCTGCGGGTGGGAAGCCGGATGTGGGTGTGTGTCGTGGTCGCTGCACTAGCGCCTCCTCTGGTCGGTCGGGGCGCCTGTTGGGGAGGGGGCGGAGGGGAGAACAGGTGGGGAATAGCGTGATCCTCCCACGCACTACGTCCCCCTGGTGAAACTCCTCAGTCAGGTGAAAAGAAGCGGCTGGCGACTCCACATGTATCGGAGGAGGCATGTGGTAGTCTGCAGCCCAACCCGGATCGGCAGAGCGGGTGGAGCAGCGATCGGGACGGCTCGGAAGAGTGGGGTAATTGGACGGGTACAATTGGGGAGAACAAGGGGAGGGAGGAGGGGGGAATTAATACCCTCTCAGGGGAGACAATACAGCTGTACCGTAGGGGGTGACAAAATATACTAATCTATATACGGGTGTCCGCGACAGTGTGTGCGTTTGCATATCTGCACGTGCTAGCATTTGTGAGAATGTGTGTGTGTGTCTGTGTGTGTGTGTGTCTCTGCGATGGATCAAAAGGGGATCAAAAAAATCCAGAAAACAGTAAATTGGGTACTCTCTGTACTGCCTCCACACATGATGTCCTACACAGCAGACATAATGGAGGGGGAGGGGGAGGGGGAGGAGGCGCGGTCCTAACACGGCTCCGGGTTTGTGAACCGTGAAGGAGCACACGTCAAAGCGGGCCACTGAGGGGAGAGTGTCACGTCAGATCGGAGACAGAGGGGAGGTTGTCGCCTGTTAACCTTTCAGGACGGCCAGACAACACATCAGCCGCCACTGGCAGAAGAGTCTGTGTGCCAGCTGCAAACCCCCCCAACTCCCACCCCTCCGTCTCATCCCTCTCCTCACCTCCCCTCCTCCTCCTCCTCCTCCTCCTCACCGAATACGTTCACATTACCCGACTACAGAAACATTGTCAACGCCTCTGTGTGTGTGTGTGTGTGAAAGCAAACGAGAACAGTGAGAAACTGAGTGAGTGTATGCACGAGTATATATATATATATATATATATATATATATATATATATATATATATACACACACACACACACATACATATATATACATATATATATTTGTGTGTGTGTGTGTGTGTGTGTGTGTGTGTGGTTTTGAGCTTCGGGCTACGCCACTCAAGCGAAGCTTGTGTGAGCCAATGTGAGGAGACAAAAAAAAAAAAAAGAATAAAAAAAAAAAGAATAATGCATAGTAAAGAGGGGGCGCGGCACAGTTAGGCGGAGGCATGAAAGTTAGGTGGCCACCACAGCGCTGCTGCACGTCCGTAAATAATTCTCTCTCATGAGGCTCGTTAATGTGTCTGTCTGTCGGTCTGTCTGTCTGCCAGTGGCAGCATGTCAGCAAGCAACACAGTGGCTTTCAGCCATCGCCACAATTATATGTGTTACTGAGCACAGAGGCCTTCATACCTTCTCAAACATGGATACATAGTTGTCATTAGATGGCATATAAAGATGAAAGCATGCAACAAGTAAGCAACCCATCTCATCAGCTCTACTGAATCCAGACACTGACTTTCTTTCTTTTCTCTCCCTAATTGTATCCGGCCAGGTGGCACGGTGGTTAGTGCGGTCACCTCACAGCAAGAAGGTCCTGGGTTCGAGCCCCGGGGAAGTCCAACCTTGGGGGTCGTCCCGGGTCGTCCTCTGTGTGGAGGTTGCATGCTCTGCCCGTGTCAGCGTGGGTTTCCTCCGGGTGCTCCGGTTTCCTCCCACAGTCCAAAGACATGTAAGTCAGGTGAATCGGCCGCACTAAACTGTCCCTAGGTAGTACTGTGTGTGTGTGTGTGTGTGTGTGTGTGTGTGTGTGTGTGTGTATGTGTGTGAGTGGGGGGGCGCTCCTGTGATGGACTGGCAGCATGTACAGCATGTCTCCCCGCCTGCCACCCAATGACTGCTGGGATAGGCTCCAGCATCCCCACGACCCCAGGTGGTATAAGAGGCTAGGATAATAGATGGATGGATGGATGGATGGATGGATGTATCTTGCCAATTACTCCACTCTTCCAAGCCATCCCGGTCGCTGCTCCACCCCCTCTGCCGATCTGGCGAGGGCTGCAGACTACCACATGCCTCCTCCCATACATGTGGAGTCACCAGCCGCTTCTTTTCCCCCTGACAGTGAGGCATTTCGCCAGGGGGACGTAGCACGTGGGAGGATCATGCTATTCCCTCTGAACAGGCGCCCTGACCAACCACAGGAGGCGCTAGTGCAGCGACCAGGACACATACCCACATTCGGCTTCCCACCCGCGACACGGCCAATCGTGTCTGTAGGTAGGCCCGACCAAGTCGGAGGTAATACGGGGATTCGAACCGGCGATCCCCGTGTTGGTAGGCAACGGAATAGACCACTACGCCACCCGCACTTTCTTTCTTATCCTAACAGGTAAGCATGTGGAGCTCAAAGAAAGGACACCGATGAGGCAAAGCGACGTGTTCACACTTAAACTGCTGGGTTGTGCAACATGGGGTGAAGGGAGCAGGGACCTGCGAGGCTTCAGATGAGCTCTGTGCTGCAGCGCAAACACCCTCCCTGGTGTGGAGGCTGCTCACTAAACAGGATGTGGGGATGATAGATGAGACCATTACGCTTTCCTGTTCTCATCTCTTCATGTATCTGTGTGTGTGTGTGTGTGTGTGTTTGTGTGTGTGTGTGTGTGCGTGTGTGCGGGTGTGCGTGCGTGTGTGTGTGCGCGTGTGTGCGTCTTTAGAATGACAGAATGTCCGGCAGCATGTTTGTGGACAAGTGTCCTCTGCATTTGGAAGGTGAGAAGAGAAGATAACTGTTCTGAAGGGACACCCAGGAGAGTTCCCCTCTCAGATGGGTCGGGTGGGTCAGCTGCGGAGGTTTGGGCGATGCACGGTATGTGTGCAAAAGAGAGCATTTTATGCTTGAACAAGGACACTTAAAAAAAAGAAAAAAAGGCTTGTGTATTCAGAGCTGTCTGGCGTGTCAGAGAGACACAAATCTCCCGGGGATAATCAGGATTGTCAGGCCAAGGGGTCGACCGCTCGCACACACAGACTGCATCCAAAATCTACACAGATCATGGATGAAAGACACAAAAGGATGACGAGAGCTGTAAATGATAGGAAAATCTGCCCCCCCCCGCATAATTCTGATTCACATGGGTCAACATGTCCTCTGTCTTCTTGGCTAAAGTTCGAATTCAGGCTTTTACACTTGAGCAATACAACGTTACAATGTTACAGTCTGAAAGTTAACACAACACAAGCAATGATCTGGTCAGGGGGCGACAACCTACGTAAGTGCCAAAAAACTACGTTCAACCATGTTACTTTTGGCTTGGTCCAGACACAATTGGCCGTGTCTGTGGGTGGGAAGCCGGATGTGGGTATGTGTCCTGGTCAATCCTCCCACGTGCTATGTCCCCCTGGTGAAACTCCTCACTGTCAGGTGAAAAGAAGCGGCTGGCGACTCCACATGTATGGGAGGAGGCATGTGGTAGTCTGCAGCACCTCCCCGGATCGGCAGAGGGGGTGGAGCAGCGACCGGGGACGGTTCAGAAGAGCGGGGTAACTGGTCAAGTACAATTGGGGAGAAAAAGGGGGAAAAAAGCCACAAAAAAAAAACTAGGTGTCAACAGGCAGTGCACAAAGGCAATGCACAGGGTGGATAGAGGCACCCTTATCCATTGCCTCTGCAATACATCCACGGTCAGTTAACAATCCATCCAGTGGTTACTGCATTGGTACCATTAGATCTTATGCACAAGCAGTATGTCATGTAATACAGTACAGTCTAAATAAATATGAACATGGTGATAAAACATTAAAATCCAATCTCTCTCTCTCTCTATATATATATATATATATATACACATATATATATATATACACTACCGTTCAAAAGTTTGGGATCACCCAAACAATTGTGTGTTTTCCATGAAAAGTCACACTTATTCACCACCATATGTTGTGAAATAAATAGAAAATAGAGTCAAGACATTGACAAGGTTAGAAATAATGATTTGTATTTGAAATAAGATTTTTTTTACATCAAACTTTGCTTTCGTCAAAGAATCCTCCATTTGCAGCAATTACAGCATTGCAGACCTTTGGCATTCTAGCTGTTAATTTGTTGAGGTAATCTGGAGAAATTGCACCCCACGCTTCCAGAAGCAGCTCCCACAAGTTGGATTGGTTGGATGGGCACTTCTTGCGTACCATACGGTCAAGCTGCTCCCACAACAGCTCAATGGGGTTCAGATCTGGTGACTGCGCTGGCCACTCCATTACCGATAGAATACCAGCTGCCTGCTTCTGCTCTTAATAGTTCTTGCACAATTTGGAGGTGTGTTTAGGGTCATTGTCCTGTTGTAGGATGAAATTGGCTCCAATCAAGCGCTGTCCACCGGGTATGGCATGGCGTTGCAAAATGGAGTGATAGCCTTCCTTATTCAGAATCCCTTTTACCCTGTACAAATCTCCCACCTTACCAGCACCAAAGCAACCCCAGACCATCACATTACCTCCACCATGCTTAACAGATGGCGTCAGGCATTCTTCCAGCATCTTTTCATTTGTTCTGCGTCTCACAAACGTTCTTCTTTGTGATCCAAACACCTCAAACTTGGATTCATCCGTCCACAACACTTTTTTCCAGTCTTCCTCTGTCCAATGTCTGTGTTCTTTTGCCCATCTTAATCTTTTTCTTTTATTGGTCAGTCTCAGATATGGCTTTTTCTTTGCCACTCTGCCCTGAAGCCCAGAATCCCGCAGCCGCCTCTTCACTGTAGATGTTGACACTGGTGTTTTGCGGGTACTATTTAATGAAGATGCCAGTTGGGGACCTGTGAGGCGTCTGTTTCTCAAACTAGAGACTCTAATGTACTTATCTTCTTGCTCAGTTGTGCAACGCGGCCTCCCACTTCTTTTTCTACTCTGGTTAGAGCCTGTTTGTGCTGTCCTCTGAAGGGAGTAGTACACACCGGTGTAGGAAATCTTCAATTTCTTAGCAATTTCTCGCATGGAATAGCCTTCATTTCTAAGAACAAGAATAGACTGTCGAGTTTCAGATGAAAGTTCTCTTTTTCTGGCCATTTTGAGCGTTTAATTGACCCCACAAATGTGATGCTCCAGAAACTCAATCTGCTCAAAGGAAGGTCAGTTTTGTAGCTTCTGTAACGAGCTAAACTGTTTTCAGATGTGTGAACATGATTGCACAAGGGTTTTCTAATCATCAATTAGCCTTCTGAGCCAATGAGCAAACACATTGTACCATTAGAACACTGGAGTGATAGTTGCTTGAAATGGGCCTCTATACACCTATGTAGATATTGCACCAAAAACCAGACATTTGCAGCTAGAATAGTCATTTACCACATTAGCAATGTATAGAGTGTATTTCTTTAAAGTTAAGACTAGTTTAAAGTTATCTTCATTGAAAAGTACAGTGCTTTTCCTTCAAAAATATGGACATTTCAATGTGATCCCAAACTTTTGAACGGTAGTGTATATACACACTGCACTGTACCGCCCAATGCTCAGGGGTGCTATTCATTCAGTGTGTAATCAATAAATAGTTCATGGTAACATAATCATTCAGTGCTTCCATACACAATAACCCCACTGTTCATGTTGGGTTGATCATTACACTCCACCTGCTCTGTGCCAGCATGATGAGGTTAAGCAGCCACACCACACCACGGCCACATCATGCTGATGGTTACAAAAGAATGATGTTTCCGCGTGTTATTTCATCTCTTATTTATAAAAGCGAGGACGGGATGACTGAGATCAAACCATAACAAAACGGAGGTTAGATGCGTCCGGGTAGCGCAGCGGTCTATTCCGTTGCCTACCAACATGGGGATCACCGGTTCGAATCCTCGTGTTACCTCCAGCTTGGTCAGGCGTCCCTACAGACACAATTGGCTGTGTCTGCGGGTGGGAAGCCATATGTGGGTACGTGTCCTGGTCCACTTGGCGCTGTCCTGGTCGCTGCACTAGCGCCTCCTCTGGTCGGTCGGGGTGCCTGTTCGGAGAGGGAGGGGGAACTGGGGGGAACAGCATGATCCTCCCACGTGCTACGTCCTCCTGGCGAAACTCCTCACTGTCAGGTGAAAAGAAGTGGCTGGCGACTCCACATGTATCGGAGGAGGCATGTGGTAGTCTGCAGCCCTCCCCGGGTCGGCAGAGGGGGTGGAGCAGTGACCGGGAAAGCTCGGAAGAGTGGGGTAATTGGCCGGATACAATATGGAAGGGAAAAAAAGCAAAAAGAAACAGAGGTAAGTAAGGTTGATTCATGGTCGGTTGCTTGACGGCTTCAACAGCTGTCCGTCACGCGGCAAAAACAGATGTTTGGGGAATCCCTGGCGTTGGTGGTTGCGGTAAAGGGGTTCAATCATGTTTATGGTAGTAAAACAATCTAATGTGGCGAGAAACTGGCGTTCCAATGTTGCCATCAAATTCGATAAAGAGAACATCTTTAATGGTGTCAACAGTGGAAAGTTCTGGAGGCGAGTGCAATTGAAAATCACCACCAAAACCTAAATAATGTATAGACGGGGAAAAACGTGAATTTTCCCCTGTCTTGTCTATACATTATGCATCATTTCTCCCAAGTGGCAGCTAGCGAAAGTGTCGCACAACCAAGTATAACTTCACCCGTAGGGTTAGGTAAACACGAAAAATATAAATATTTACACCTGTGAGCTGTGTGGTATAAACACAACTTTATGAAGATGTGACGTTAAGCTGCTTCCTAAGAGGGACATGGGGCAGCGGTTCTCGAGGAGAGGAGGGGGGCTTTTTTGGATTGACTCGCCCCTCCCAAAGAGATATCCATCAGTGATATACGACCTACGAAACACCCATGCCTCCCCGACCATCAAGTTAATGCCCGCCAAACCCACCATGGAAGCTTCTGGTACCGAATGTAGGATGATTTGCTCAAGACAGCTGGGTTATCGGTGCCGTGCGTCAGACATGAAGACAGATGCGTCCCGTCTAGACAGGGTTCGACAGGCTGTCTCGCCTGCTGCTGAGGCAAGACACAAGCTCCCACCAACAGCCTCACTCAGCCTAATGAAAAGCAAACTCTGTTTTGCACAAGAGGGACCAAAGATTGAAAGTCTGGATTAAGCAATGTGCATGGAGGCATGGCGGGACCGAACAGGCCGCCCGGCTTCAGAGAGAGCGACAGGCATGGCATCCTGAATTGTTTACAGTGATCGTCATGAGAGAGGGGCAAGCCTGTAATGACATCCCCATATTGGGACACAGCAGCGCAGGCAATGATGTAAGATTGTTTAAACAGGCTTATTCCACAATACCGCTTTAAAAGGAACATAAAGCAAGGTCCAACCTCGAAGCTGGAAACCACCGTCTGGACAGCTGTGTGTCAGTCTGTTAGTGTCAGTAATGTCAGTTTAGTGGTACAGAAAGTCTGAGTGTCATCCATCCCCCTTGGGGTCTATGGAGGCTTTTCAAGGAGGGAATCCCTTTATTCAACATACGCACGCACGCATGCACACAGGGGGAGAGAGAGAGCGAGAGAGAGCAAGAGAGAGAGAGACCATGATGGAGCTAGAGAGAGAGAGAGAGAGAGCATGAGAGAGAGAACCCATGATAGAGCGAGAGAGAGACAGAGTCCACGACAGAGCTAGAGAGAGAGAGCGAGAGAGAACCCATGATAGAGCGAGAAAGAGAGCCCGTGATAGAGCTAGAGACAGAGAGAGAGCGAGAGAGAGAGAACCCATGATAGAGCGAGGGAGAGCCCATGATAGAGCTAGAGACAGGGAGAGAGGGACCACGATAGAGCTAGAGAGACAAAGAGAGAGAGAGCGAGAGAGAGAGAGAGAGAGAGGGAGGGAGAGAGAGAGAGAGAGAGAGAGAGGCCTTGGATACGTCACACATCACATCACAGCCACAGACACCCCACTGTCTCCATTGGACCAGACAGGGACTCATTATGAGTTTCTACTCAGTCTGACTCACCGAGGAGGACAGCACGGAAGAAGCTGGGGGAGGGAAGACAACAGACGGATGAGGTTCCAGAGTCAGAATTATAACAAAAAAAACTGAGGAATTTGGTGAAATAGAGACGGGCTGAACAAGGCAAGTCATACAAAAAGGGGACCACTGCTGCAAATGCTTCATTTTAGAATAAAGAAAGGGTTTGGAAATTTCACTGAAGACACTATGACTGGTAAAAAAAAAAAAGAGATCTTGCATTGTTTTGAAAAACAAACCCATGTATGCTTTATTTTTCCCTGGCTTTGCCAAGCTCACTGGGAGTTAACCGGTCATTTAACTTGTTTTGAAGCATCAGACCTACCATGGAAGATAAGATGTGCATACTGACTCAAAACTCATGTAATTTATTTTAACAGGATTACATACGTGGTGAAAACTGGCAGAGGGCGTGTGGGTGCAGCGATCTTAAGTCTGTCGCATTGGTTCGGTACAGGTTAGACAGGTACAAGAGCCCCACAGACATGGCTGCCCTCTCCCATCTACGAACACTTAGCAGATCTTTTGCTGGGTTTTTTTTTTTTGGGGGGGGGGGTTGATTTTGGTTTTTTAGATGTTTTTTTTTATTATTATTTTATTTTTACATTTTCTGCCTTTATTTGATAGCGACAGTAGAGAGACGGGAAGGGCAGGGGAGAGAGAGGGGATGACATGCAGCAGAGAGCCCGGGTTGGATTCAAACCCAGGCCGCTGCAGTAAGGGCTCAGCCTTATGTGGTATGCACTCTACCAGGTGAGCCACCGGGGTGGCCCCATATTTTGCTGTTTATAAGAAGGTGTTAAAATTTCTGTTTTTTTTTAAATTATTTTTGTAATTGCTCTAAAAATGGCCGCTGAGCCCTAAAACACCGTTGTGGTGCAGGTCTCTGTGCCAGAGAGCCCCGGTAGAGACACGCCATGGGTTTGGTTGTGACAAGATTCACCACCAAAACCTAAAACACTGGACAATGTCAATGGCAGTAAAGCCTCTTTAAATTCATTCTTCACAAATATAGCCTATTAAAACAGAGATTTACATGGCCTCCGGGTGGTGTGGCCGTCTATTCCGTTGCCTTCCACCACGGAGTTCGCCGGTTCGAATCCCTGTGTCACCTCCGGCTCGGTCGGGCGTCCCTACAGATACAACTGACCATGTCTGCGGGAGGGAAGCCAGATGTGGGTATGCGTGCTGGTCGCTGCACTAGCGCCTCCTCTGGTCGGTCAGGGCGCCCGTTCAGGGGGGAGGGGGAACTGGGGGGAATAGTGTGATCCTCCCACACACTACGTCCTCCTGGTGAAACTCCTCACTGTCGGGTGAAAAGAAGTGGCTGGCAACTCCACATGTATCGGAGGAGGCATGTGGTAGTCTGCAGCCTTCCCCGGATCGGCAGAGGGGGTGGAGCAGCGACCGGGATGGCTCGGAAGAGTGGGGTAATTGGACGGGTACAATTGGGGAGGGAAAAAAAGGGGGGAGGGGGTACAAAACAAAAAAAACCGAGATTTCCTTGTTTCCAGACATTTGTATTATCGTTGTTATGCTCAAACTCATTTCGCTTGCATGTACTAATCACATGACCTAATCACATGACCTAATCACATGATCCAATCACATGATCTAATCACAGGAGGTGACGCTTCAGTTCCAATGTAAAGCCTACAGTGAAATGACAGGGTGATGACACACGCCCTTCCTCATGAGATCTTGACAGTGACTGTAAACTCCGACCCCAGGCCAAGGGGTCCCTCACCAAGCCCTCAGCCTAGTCAAATCCAAAACTGAGAAATCCTACTCTCCTCCTCATGAAACCTAAATTTCATGACTTGACAGAAACACGAACAAAAAGTCTATTACTTAACCGAGTTCCTGACCTTTTCTCCTGCCGGGATGTTTGAGGGGTTTTAAAACGTGGTTTCTTCACCACGTACTTCCATTAAGACGTCAGCTGTCAGGAAGCAAAAGGAAAATGCCAAACCAATCTCAACTGTCTTATCCCCCCCCCTTTTTTTCCTCCCCAGTTGTACCCGGCCAATAACCCCACTCTCCCAAGTTGTCCCTGTCACTGCTGCTCCACCCCCTCTGCTAATCTGGGGAGGGCTGCAGACTACCACATGCCTCCTCCGACACATGTGGAGTCACTAGCTGCTTCTTTTCACCTGACAGTGAGGAGTTTCACCAGGGGGATGTAGCACGTGGGAGGATCATGCTATTCCCCTCAGTCCCCCCCCCCCAAACAAATGACCAGGACACATACCCACATCCGGCTTCCACCCACCAACACGGACAACTGTGTCTGTAGGGACGCCCACAAAGCCGGAGGTAACACGGGGATTCGAACTGGCGATCTCTATGTTTGAAGGCAACGGAATGGACTGTTACACCACCCGGACGCCCCTCCTCACTCTCACCTCGTAGGTGAAAAGAAACTTACCCCAGGCCAAGCTGTCCCTCAGTAAGCCCTCAGCCTAGTCAAATCCAAAACTGAGAAATCCTACTTTCCTCCTGATGAAACCTAAAAGTTCATGACTTGACAGAAACACGAACAAAAAGTCTTGTTACTCAACCGAGTTCGACCTTTTCTCCCGCCGTGACGTTTGAGGGGTTTTATACATGGGTTTTTGAAACCAGGGATATCCATTAAGATGTCAGCCGTCAGGAGGCAAAAGGAAAATGCCAAACCAATCTCACCTGTCCGCTTTTGTAGCCGCACCGCTTCGCTTCTCCACACAAGCAGCGGACGAGAGCCCAGAAAACAGAACAAGGCGATTTCCCCTCTCCGAAATGGAAGAGCACTTTGCAGCTGTTTGTGTTTTCTTCTGCGTGCTCCTCTACCAGTACCCTCAGCAATGTACGAGCATCAACGAGGCCGACACATCTTGATGCGTTGGGTTTCTATTGTCCTCTTTCTGATAACTCATCACCCAGCCAAATCGTGCCTCCTATCCTGTTTGTTGTGCTGATGCCAGTTTCACACACATGTGTTTAGGCGTGTTTATGTGTTTGGGCTTTTTCGTCACCAAACCTAACTCATCTGCCTTTTCTCTCGCTTTGTATTTATTGTGTCGTATCGTACATCCTTCCTGTCTACCTTTAGTATGGATACTGACGGAGAGACATCCATGACTTGATCTCTAGTTGTCCTGTGTCTCTACACAAACACATGTTGCTATCTCACACACACGACTATAAACAATGCCAACGCAATATGCTGGACTTCAGGCCAGCCACACTGATGGTGACGGTGGGGTCGGGACACTTGCTGAGCGGGTCTCTGTCATGCACAGACAAAATGTGGTTTGATGGCTGGTTTTATTATTGATTTTATGGCTTCTTCCTCTGTGGACTGACCCAAAACACAACAGCCAAGAGGAGACCCATAGAACACTCACACAAACACACACACCATCATCATCATCATCGGCGGTCACTCAGGGTCGGAGTATGACTAGGTCCTGCTGGGTCTTCAGGTGGGCGTAGAGGCCAATCCTGGAGCAGCATAATGGGGTGGCCAGAGTCCAACAGCATGGAGAACCAAGACGATTGGGGACCACACCTCTGTTGCAGCCTTCATCCGCCTTTGCTGGCAATGTGACCCGGACACATCTTCTACCAGTCCTGCCGCTGGGATCTTTGTTGGACCGTGCTTCGTCCGGAACCTCCCCCTTGACCTCTCCGCCTTGGGTGACCCTACCAGGCGCCAAGCTCCGGACGCATCGGCATAGCTCTCAGGATCATTGGTACACGCAAGCTTCTCCTCCACGGCAAGGTGGCGATCCGGGAGAGAAGACACACACACACACACACACACACAGAAAGAGACGACACCCTAAATGACCCCGAACCACAGGGACACAACAGCAACTGCCAACCGCTCCGCTCATCTCCGCAGGATTGTAGGTTATTTGGATCCAGTGTAGAACAGTCCTATCATTCAGTCGCTGGAGAAGTCTTAAAATCAAAACGCACAAAAATTACCTCTTATCTGTTTTACTCAGTCTTAAATCAGAGCAGATCTTGTTTTTTTTTTTACTATTAACGTTGAGAGTGTCTACACGTGTGTTTGTGTGCACTTGTGGTTGCTTGTATATTTGTATTTATTTTTGCATGGACGCACACATTTGCATGTGTGTATGGGTAAATGTGCATGTATTCATACATGTACATTTACCCATACACACAAACACCTATACAAGTCCATGCATTTGTTGCAGTATGTGGCATGAATGTACGTGTGTGGTGTGTGTGTGTGTGTGTGTGTGTGTTTGTCTGTATTGTCCATCTGTCTCTGTGTGGTTCTGCACACTACAACATTCACATGACGGCGGGCGGCAGGGGGAACTCTTCATGTTAAACACCAGAAATGATGGATTCTGTCTACAGGTCCACCGGCAAGCCAACAGACATGAGGGCGATGGAGAAACTGGCGACCACAACCACCATTAGTATGGTGCAAACCAACCTGGGCATACTGCCCCGGAGCCCCGAAACCACGACGAGGACGGGGGCGATACCAGAGGAGATGAAGCATACCGCAGAAGATCATGAAAGTATCTAGAAGGAAAGCACTTCTTAACAAGAGCCTGACTCAGCCTGACCGAACTATGAGATATTTCATCTGCACTAAAACGGACTCGAACTGGGACAGCTCTCTGCAGGCCCCGACCCCACACAACAAATTACAGGACGTTTTGTCAAATCACTTGTTTTATCCCCCCCCCCCACAAATTGTCTGAATACAACACAACCCAATTATTAAGAGCCATCTAAACCGCGTGGCTGATGTGAAGTCTAGGAATTAGTTTGGAGGGACACCTGTGTGTGTGTGTGTGTGTGTGTGTGTGTGTGTGTGTGTGTGTGTGTGTGTGTGTGTGTGTGTGTGTGTGTGTGTGTGTGTGTGTGTGTTTCAGCAAGCATAGTGAGACAGCCTGGGAGAATGCTGACACTGTTTGCTAGAGAACAGTCTCATGAAGATTGTATTGAAATTATTTTTCTTCTTTTTTTTGTGCCCCCCCCCCTTTTCTCCCCAACTGTATCCAGCCAATTAACACCACTCTTCCGAGCCAGAAGAGTGGCGGGTGGGAGGATCACACTTTTCCCCCCAGTCCCCCCCAAACAGGCGCTCCGACCGACCAGAGGAGGCACTAGTGCAGCGACCGGGACACATACCCACATCCGGCTTCCCACCCACAGACATGGCCAATTGTGTCTGTAGGGACAGCCAACCAAGCCGGAGGTAACATGGGGATTCGAACCAGTGATCCCCATGTTGGTAGGCAACGGAATAGACCGCCACGCTACCCGGACGCCCCTTATGGTCCAAGTTTTATCACAGGATAACCGTCACGCTACACTCATGTCTCAAACTCACCTCTGTATGTATGAAACAACACTTTGCACTTAATCTGGACGACATCTTGAACTCTTAACTATAACTGTTATCGAATTCCCTGACTACATTTCCCCTGAGCCTTCTTGCCATACTGGGGAAACACGGTAAACGATGGTACCTGTCACTGTGATATTAATAATTCAAGAGATACAAAGGAGGGATGCGTGGCTACAGGATATGGTGTACGATCTTCCTCAAGCCATTAAACCTCAAGATATAGCCACACCTCAGTCATGTATCAGTATCACAAAGTAATACTAACTCATAGTAGTCAGGTGACATCACAAAGTAATAATAACTCATAGTAGTCAGGTGACATCACAATGTAATAATAATTCATGGTAGTCAGGTGACATCACAGTGTGATAATAATTCATAGTAGTCAGGTGACATCACAGTGTGATAATAATTCATAGTAGTCAGGTGATATCTGATCTGTATTTGTAAGCAGGAATGTGTGTATGGCTTTAAAAAAGCTTAACTTGAACAAGCCAAAGCTTAACAGGTTAACTGTCAAGCCGACACTTGTTTCCCCAGCCCACAGCAGTGTAACACAAACACAAAAACACATATCCAAACTACAAGAACACATATATCCAAACTACAAAAAACTACAAAAACACATATATCCAAAAAAAAATGTCACTGTCCAAGACAGCGAACGCCAGGATGACTATCGGAACTGTCAGTCTGCATGGGCTAGCAGTTAGCTTAGCCTGCCCGGCTTCCGCGTCCCGTCAGACCGCCCTCGGTGTTTCCCCCCCGGGCGCAGCTCCAGGCAGGGCCGTAGTCCCTGGGCCCACCGGACGCAGCAGACCAGCCCCCCCCCCCCAGCCGATCCAGCGCCAGCTCTCCCGGCCAGACACCTTCAACACACCTCCCCGCACTCCACACAATGACGACACTAAAACACAGCAAACGCCAGGCGAGGCCGCCGCCAGACCGCCCTCGTGCTTAATATCCATTTTCTTTTGGAATCATAAAAAAACCTTTAGACAATCATCACGGTCTACCCATTCATACATGTCCTGCATCCATAGCTCTCTAGGGGACAGACACATTGGGTACTGCCAACACAATTGATTTAGCCTTTTGAAACTTGCCTACCTGTTTTTACAGGCTTTACATTAGTGGAAGGAGAGGTAATCTGTTTACTGTCACTCTCCGAAGGAGTAGAAAGAAGACAAGGGTAGAGGGAAACCCATTAGTTTAATGCTTTCCCCCCCCCAGCTATTGTCCCAGAAAAGGGGACCCGAAGTTACCTACAGAAAAGAAAAAAAAATAACAGAGAGACTTGAAAAACAAAGCAAAGGTCAGCTGTGGTGCAAGGGGCTGACTTGGATATCCTCTTGACCCAAAGGTCGATGTTTGGCATGCCAAGAGACTTGAATTTGGCTCCACGTTTGCCCGACATGATAGTTGCATTACCAAAGCCACAGTATTGCAGTAACAGAGCTGTCGTGGCCAAGGACACGAGGACAAGGTGGCCTTTCTGTTTCTTATGCCGTTAAATGGTACATTAGCCGAGCTGTATCTGAGAGGAAGAGGGGTGGAGAATGATCGTGCTGCACTGAGGAAATGGAGGAAGAGCCATAGGTAGAACAGCTGACAGAAGAGAACATGAAAGCAATATTAAAGAGTTTCCAGTTCACTGGGCTACAACATGCTTCAGTTATTACTTCTCTCTCTCTCTCTCTCTCTCTCTCTCTCTCTCTCTCTCTCTCTCTCTCTCTCTCTCTCTCTCTCTCTCTCTCTCTCTCTCTCTCTCTAGTGGTCCATCCCTACCTCTCTCAGGACTGGGGGAGATAAAAGCACTTGGTGGGCTTTGTTTTGTATAGTTTTCTGATGGAAGATGGTGCGCTGTGATCAGGCAAAGCCCACCCAGACAGGGAAATGGGATTTGTCAAATAGGCACGAGGCAAGATGTATATGCTACGCCCCAGAGGTTACACAGATGTACGCCCACGTTCATGTTTCAGCACCAGGCTGCGCATTTAACACTCACTTCTCTAGTGTCTTTATGCATGCTCCATAAGCCAGGTAAGGAAATCACATTACTGCCATGTTAAGCAGGCCCTGGTTAAGTGTGGCTATCCTAACTGGGCGTTTGTCAAAGCCAGGAAGACGCCCAAACAGTGCACCAGCTGAGAAGGACAACAGCTGCCTAAGCTAAACCGGTGGTGATTCTGTATGTAGCGGGGGTGTTCAGAACCGTTAAAACGTGTATTTTCCAAACGCCGCATCTCAGTTGCTTTCAAACCCCAAAACACACCGCGCTGCATATTGGCCCACCTCAAGGATCGGGTCCCCCGGCACAAACAGAGCAGTATAGTGTGCACTGTTAAGCGCCGGGAAAATTGCCGTTACTTGTACATCGGGGAAATCGATCAGCCGAGAGGATGGCACAACACAGGAGAGCTAACGCGTCAGGCCAGGACTCCACAGTCTACACCCATCTACAGGCCAGTGGCCACTCTCTCAAGGATGAGGATGTGCACATCCTTGATAGGGAGGAACGCTGGTTTGAACGGGGGAGTCAAAGAGGCCATCTATATGAAGAGGGAACGACCATCCCTGAACCGGGGGGGACTAAGAGTACATTGGTCGCCATCTTACAATGCTGTGATTGCAAACATTCCCCAACCCTCTGTGAACAGTATGCATGGCCGTTGAAACTCTAGTTAATGGTCACCCCTATTTGCATATGAAACCGATCGTTGGTTTTGGTCGATATGCAACTGTGCTGTTTGTAAGGGTGGGGACACCCGTAGTCAGTCGAGGCCGACGAAGTCACCTGGATGAGAGCTGCAACGTTTCTCCCACTAAACGTTGTGTCTGGATGAGCGGATTCACCTCTCTGTGATCACTTCTCTTCCGTTTGTTCATCGCTTTTTGGACCTTGCCAAGCTTAGGGAAAAACGGCAGGGAACATGGCGGACGGGGGGTGGGAGGGCGGGTGATTGCTACTTCCGTGCCTGGTGACATTTCGGTTCCTCAGAGAACAATACATCGCCAATTGCTCCGGGCTGGCCACACACGTTTGAAACTTTGTTCTTTAATGGCAAGACAGTCGGGTGCTGGTGGCATTTTATAGTGGCAGGGCCCCCGGAAACACCTCGTAAAGGCAGAAGATAAATGGGCCTTACAGAGAGTGCAATAGCAGAAGCACAGAAAGAAAAAGACAACTCTGCATCCCACAGACACGCATTCCCAATTAAAACTTCCAAATTTATTCCCTCCATCACAAATCCTGCATCTCTATGGGGGATGTGGCGGCGCAGAGACGGAGGTGGGGCTGTACAAGTGGGTGGAGGCATTTTACTCACCATTTTAATGGCTGCATAGTATCCCCCAAAACTGTGCAACCACGTCTACTGTATGGAGATCCACAGCCCACCTACTTGTTCATAAAAAGTAATGGGCAAGAGTTGAGGAAAAGGAAAAAGAAAAAGTGGTCGTTTGCTTGAGACTTGACAGAAATCTCTCTCCCGTCCACCACTGGACTTTTTATGTCCCCCTCGCAAAACTCCCATTACATGGCTACGAACCCTGAAGGCTTCTTTTGGACTTCAGCGCTGCTGAAAAGTGATTCAGACTTACCACATCTCTTGTTGCCCGGTAGGGGTTGTCATTAGCCACATGAATTTACTGTTGCAATGAAACGCGCGGGGGAAGTTGCGAGGCTGGAAAGCAGAAGCAGAACCGAGAGCCGTCTGATGTGGTTTATGGTGATGGAGTAACGGACTGGATGGAGAGTTTGTCTTTGCAAACTTTTAAGCCTTTTCTAGGTCAAGCCAGAGCGCGGCGCGGGTAGAGAGGTAACGGTTTATATCGAGGTGGCAATGCTCCGCGTCCCGCCCCGTCCTTCTCTACAACGTGCCCCGAAGAGATTAAACCAAAACCAGCAGATTTAATCCTAGCTCAGGATCTGGCCTCCTGCCTCTGAAGGTGATAGGGGGGGGGGACTTTAGCATGGTCACCGAGGTTGGGGTGAGAAACACGCCGCTTCGTTGTTGCAGTAATCTGTCGCAGGCGACTAATTCATTCATGAGGCCATCCCCCCACCCCCGTTCAATTTCTGCAAGCCATAAGCCCCTTCATTAACAGAGCAAAGCGGAGGCTTTGTTCAGGAAATAAACTCAAGCGCACCTTTTAAAAGCTCGTATGAATAACTTGGACGAAGCGCAAAATCCCCCCCAAAAACCACAATTAGCTTCCAGGACTGACGTGAAGCGTGGCTCTGGCTTTTAAAAAAGTGCCTGGCAGCTTCCTGAGGTTTCTAAAAAATTTAAGGCATTGTTTCTAAAACATAGTTGGGCATTAAGCAATAAAAAACCCCGTCTGAAACCCAGGAGCGGCACCGCAGCTCGCTCAGTTGCAACGTCAGGATTAAACCAGACGAAGATAATCGCCGCTGATGCCAGCCACTCTTAACTGTGGACTCGCCATCTGCACAGAGGGACAATATGCTGAAATATTAACCCTAAAAGGCCACGTGTCCCGTCTTTTCCCAAGCGAGGGCTTTTCATGTACTTGTTTAGTTTCATATAGGTCAAGTTTATTGTGATCAGACAATCGAGACGGTGTCAGGTGGTGTAAATTGTTCTCTTATTATTTTCTTTGTCTTTGAGTCAGTTAATCAATCACCCAACTGGATTGCTATAGCTCCATGTACTGAAAAAAAATATATATAAATATAATAATAACAATAATAATAATTATTATTATTTTCCCCTTTTGCTCCCCAATTGTATCCGGCTAATTGCCCCACTCTTCCGAACCGTCCCGGTCATTGCTCCACCTCCTCTGCTGATCCGGGGAGGGCTGCAGACTACCACATGCCTCCTCCGATACATGTGGACTCGCCAGCTGCTTCTTTTCACCTGACAGTGAGGAGTTTCGCCAGGGGGGTCGTAGTGTGTGGGAGGTTCACGCTATTCCCCCCAGTTCTCCTCCCCCCCCCCCCCCCCGAACTGGCACCCCGACCGACCAGAGGGGGAGCTAGTGCAGTGACCAGGACTTAAACCCACCCATCCGCAGACACAGCCAACTGTGTCTGACCAAGCCGGAAGAAACACGGGGATTCGAACCGACAATCCCCGTGTTGGTAGGCAATGGAATAGACCGTTACGCCACCTGGACGCCTCTCGACTAGAAGAAATTTAAGCTGATTTAGAAACCTCAGAATTTTTCTTTCGCCCAGTAATATGTGTACGATTCCACCCAACCAGCAATACAGAAGCCAGAGTAAAGACACACCAAGATTCTGTTTTCTTTGTGTTGATCCACATACATGCAGCAGCATCACACAGCGAAGCGTTGTTAGCCATGCGTACACAAATCAGAAGCAGAAGCAGACAGGGGCTTGCTGCGAGTCCTGACAGTGTAACAACCACAGCTGTGTGAAGAAGAGGGGTTGGAGGAGCTGGGTCTAATTGGCCTGCCTGCGTACACCGCGCTGCGCCCATGAAGACCCGGTTCCTCCGTGGGAAAAGGCTGGTTCTGACACGGGTAGGTGGGGAGACACCTAACAGGCGCCAACCGCGGCTAGCAAAGCGCTGCTGCTCACTGCTCGAGCTTCTCTTATCTTCCTCTGCCTCCGACTGCAAGCCTGATGTAGACACACACCCTCACCCATGCACACACACACACACACAAACCTGCACACACACACAAACCTGCACACACACACACACACACACACACACATGCTGCAGTATGAAAGAATTCAAGCGAGTTGTCATGTGTGTATGTCGGTTTTTGAATCTAAGGGTGCGCATGTATAAGCCTGAGGAATGTGGGTTTTACCCTGTACTATCGTGTGCACTGGTCCTGATGAGTGTGGGTGTCTGTGACTGTGAATGTGCGGTGTGCCTGCCTCGTGTATCCCAAAACACACACAGACACATAAATCATAAACACGCTCACTCCGCCACCGCCACACCAGGCGCCACCGGGGCCTTCCTTTGAGGTGTGTGCATGTTCTTGCACTGTGTTCATGTGGGTTTCCCTCTGGGTGCTCTGGCTTCCACCCACACCAAAAGACATGCATGTTATAGGGGCCATACTCCTGTCACTGTTGATGAGCAAGGCACCGGCTCCAGATCTGCAGCCGGTGCCTGACGTAACGCCGGCTCCGCGCGTCTCAGATACAGTGAGATTTGAAGTAACGTGATTGCAGCCCATTACATCAACCGCACCTTCGCAACCCAAGAAACCGTCCTCTAGGTGGGGCTCACCCATGCTGGTGTAATTCTGAGGGTATATTTTGGCACTGTTTAGCCTTTACAGAACACTAAATCAGTTCATCCGGACTCGTTTGCTGAGAGAAACATTTCATCACTCATCTAAGTGACCTCTTCAAGTCTCAACTGAAGATGATTCAACTTCCTGTGATGCCTTACCTGGACTATTGAGCGTGCATAAAGACACGATTTAGGCCTTGAGTTCAGTAAAACCATGAGAACCATTTTATGGTTCACTGGACCCCCCATTCAGCCGAGCACGCGACAGGAGAACAACGAAGGGGCTGCGGGTGTCAGAGGTTAAACTAAATGCAGATTTATTCTGATAACAGAATAAACGTTCATTCGGCCAGTGGAAAAAAGAACAAAATCACACACATAATATGCCTATCGCACAATAATAAAAGGGAAATCAACTAAATCTAGATTCATAAAATCTTAACTACATCTTTTCCGAATCAATCAATCAATCAATCAATCAATCAATCAATCAATTTTATCTGAAGTGCAGAATCACCATGTAGCATGGTCCCAATACACCTTACAGTAAAAGTTCTGGGGCAGGCTGTAACGAAGTGAATAAAAGTAGGTTTTTAGTCTTGATTGGAAGATCTCGACTGAACATGCTGCTTTCACATTAAAGCAGCATGTTTAACATTAAAACATAAATGTCCATTAGCTTCTCGGCTCAGCCTGCTCCTGTGGGGTAGCGTGGATATGAAAACTAACTTGTAATAAATACACGCCGCCCTAACCGCAGTGGCGGCGGCATCTGCAGTTGAAGCACACTTTAAGTCAAGGCCAAACTCCTCTTCCAGGCATTTATCCTTGCCACTAGGGAGCCCCCAGAGCAAGAAATGGTGATGAGAGACGACGGTGGGCAAGAGGATGTGAGTCTGTGTGTCCATTGCCCATAGGGCCTGTCATTAAATATAAATGAAAATCACACCGAGATGCGGCACCTGTGGAGAGGAAAGCTTTTCCGGAAAACACAGAGCACCCTATTCTGTTTGAACCAATCACAGTGATCAAACGGTACGGCGAGCACAGGAAGATGGGAGAATGGGGGGGGGACACACCATACGACAGATTTTCATGTTTTTATTTTCCTGATGTGTAAATTATTTGTTTTGTTATAGTGAGGGAGTAGTGGTTTTAGTGTTGGGTGATTAAATACATGTAATGTATTTGAATGAGCATGAAACCTTCTATTGTGAAATATGCATGAGTCTTCTTGTCTCCATCGCCGTATAACCTTGGCGGTCCAAGTGCAATCTAGTGAAGCGAAAATACGAAGAAAAAAAAAAGAAAGTTGGCCTACCAACACGGGGATCACCAGTTCAAATCCCCACGTTACCTCCGGCTCGGTCAGGCGTACCTACAGACACAATGGGCCGTTGTCTGCGGATGGTAAGCCGGATGTGGGTATGTGTCCTGCTCGCTGCACTAGCGCTACCTCTGGTCGGCCGGGGCGCCTGTTCGGTGAGGGGGGGGACACTGGAGGGAATAGCGTGATCCTCTCACCAGTAACATGCAGTGAGGTTCATGGCTGGGTAGGCAGTGAACTCTATTTACTTGTGCCAGAGAGAGGCACAAGCAGACTCTGCCTCAGCAGCCTGCATTCACGAATGCTAGCTTTGGGAGCAAGCCATCCTGAATGGGACATGCCTTTTATTGATAGAACAACAAGTTTTACATGATTTTTATTTATAATTTTTCACAACAATCTTAATAAATCAAAGTTAAAAAAAAATTGAAAATAAATGTTTTTTTTGTAACTATCATATTTCTTTTTTTCTTCCTTTTCTTATTAGCCTGGGTGAGGCACTGCCTACCCTGCCTCCCACGTGCTACGGCCCCCTGGTGAAACTCCTCACTGTCAGGTGAAAAGGTGAAAAGAAGCGGCTGGCAACTCCACACTTAAAGGAGGAGGCATGTGGTAGTCTGCAGCCCTCCCAGGTCAGGAGAGGGGGTGGAGCAGCGGCCGGGACGGCTCAGATGAGTGGGGCAATTGGCCGGATACAATTGGGGAGGGGGAAAAACAGGGGGGGGGGGATAAATAAATAAATAGATAAAAGTTGGAGATGCATTGCTATCTTTAACAAGGACATACTGAGTCATAGATGCAAAGCACTGCTGCTATGGGCTCCAAGCAGTTAAAAACGTGATGTGATCAGAACGTATGAGGCTTACAAGGAAATACTTCACCTAAGAGCTGCACGCAACTAATAGTGGAGGAAAAAATGGCTTAGCCTGCCTGAGGTATATGTCGAGCGGACTTGCAGGAAGTTGAACACTGACTTTATCATCTTCATATGCCTCACTGAACATATTTCAACCAAGAGTTGCTTTGCATAAAAAAAAACCTGTTGTTTAAGGACCTTATATCAGGCAAACAGCTTGAATGTTGATGCCATTTATGCAGAGTAATGTGTGTAGTCTCCTGTCAATATTAGATTCTTTCACTGTTCCTTTGAGCTTTATCACTGATTGGTGTCCTTACACCATGTTTATAATGTTTTTATTGTGAAGAATTGTTGTCAACAAGACACTGCACCATGACAGAGACAAACCCACGTGCATTTATTGTACTTAAGGATTTAAGTGATTTGGAGTCTCTACGATGAGATTTAAGAGCTCGCTAAGCATCTAGCCTTGCATCCAGGCTTTCCATAGTTTGCTGGTAAGCAGTCCTGACCGAGCTAAAGCGGGCAAGACAGACCAAGACAAACACATACCGCCGTCCATCTGGGAAGACAGGAGAGGGAGAGAAAAGGCGGTGGACTAAACCAGATGACCTCCGCATTGCAATTTTGACTGCAGAGTTTGTACAGTAGAACAGGAACTCATTACAGCGGCAACATGACATAGCCTATCTAAGCCGTTGCTCAAACAGGTGCCCCCACTCCCAACTTCAGAATGGAAACACACCACTTCTGTCTGGAGAGGCTAGGGAGCAGCTGGACTTCAAACAAAAGGCATTACTCAAAGGAACTTGGAAAAATAATGAATTTGTTATGTCAGTGTGTGTGTGTCTCTCTCACTCACTCACTCACACACACACATACACACGCACACACAAATATGGAAGAAATTAAATTTGGAAGAATTTTGACAGTTTTCGCAGAATTCATTCCTAACGTTATTTTAGACAAACCGGCATTCAGTCTCCAAAAACAAAGCTAGCTAACTAGCTAGCTATCCATCTATCTAGCTATGTATCTATCTAGCTACCTATAAAAACACTCAACTTTTCTCCAAACCTGATGATCTAATAGAAAGTATGGGTCAGTAGTCTACGTCACATGCCTGAATGAGCACCCAAACAGCCGTAAGAAGTGTCTGTCCTGGGTCTTTCTCTGTATTTGCTTCTGTCTATCTCAGCACTTCTGTCTACCCCCCCAAACTTACCCCTGGCCAGTGCACAGTGGGTGGCAGGAAGGAGAAATCCCCAAAGGACGGATGTGTTCTTGATCATGATGCTGGAGACGCATTGGCTGGACAGGCAAATGTGAGCCAGCGTTGATCTTATCGGTTTTAGTAGAATGAACATAATGAGGAAACAACTGCTTCCAGTTGACTGAGTGATTTTGTTGTTGATTGCTTTTGTAAAATAAAGAGAGAGAAAAAATAAATACTTAGGCCTAGCCTTTGCTTTTCTGACATGTGAGAGCATGTCAGAGTACAGATGTTATTGTATACAATCCCAGCCACTTGGTTATGCCTGTCAGCGTTTGCTTTCCCAGCTAGCATTTTGCACCCTGCTACTAAGTACTGGACTGCCTCAGGGGTGTCTTTGCACAGCCTGCATCTTGGGTCTTGTCTGGTATTGTAGACCCCTGCCTCAACCTATCTGGTCCTGAGTGCCTGTTCTTGTGCTGCTATATGATCAGAGCCTCTGTGATGTCCTTCAGTTCAGCCTTTTCTAGCCACTGGTAGGATTTCACAATATCAGCTACCTCTTCTATCTGTCAATGGTACATCCCATGGAGGGGCTTGATCTTCCATGTCAGCTCTTTTTCTTCCTCCTCACTCTCTTGTCTTCTGCTGCCTGAGGTACTCAGTACTCAACACAGCAGTCCGTCCTGGGGGGCACTCTTTCTGATGTACTCGTGGATGTTCCTGTTTTTGTTTTTGGTTTTTTTTTGTGTTTTTTTATGGAAGCCAAGAGCAGCTGTGCTTGCGATTATTTTTTTAATGCCAGTAACTCGAGTTAAATATCTTGTGATCTCAAGATAACAAAGCACATTTTCTCAAGATAACGAGATAATTTATCATGAGAAAATGACTTGTTTTCTCGAGATCACGGGATAATGATGGAGAACTCGAAAATGAGTGTCTGATGTGGTTAATCACCGCAGTCATGCCATGTAGACTTCAGAGAAGCGTGGTTGTGCTATCAGGACTTCATGGTGCATTCAAGTGCACCTCGTAAACTCTGAAAGCTATACTCGAATGGCCATAAAAGTTGTTTGAAATGGAAATTTTGAAGATTCGAATCTATAGCACTGAATGGGCGATTGGCTTTGCTATGTGACTATTCAAAAATGCTGTCGTGAAAGAACAACAAATAATGACATATCTATGTATTTCAACAAAGGAAAATAAGAAGAAGAAAAAAACAGAAACCAATATTAAGTTTTGATACTCCAAAAGCAACAGCAAAAACAAAAATACAGACAACTCAGTGTTGTTAATAGAGTTTTAAGTATTAGCAAAACTATGTCATCTTAGATAAAGTGTATCCGTGCCTCATGTGCTGTTCTCTGTGCTTAGTCAATCTACCTAGCTCTTTCTTTTCCGATAAGCGTAGAAGGGATCCTCATCTCTCTTCTCAGTCCTCTGCTGTCTCCGCCTTGCCACTCACAAAGGGCCTGAGAAGGAGTTCTTATCTGCTGGGTGTGTGTGGGCTAGGAGTACACACGCATGCATGCATGCTGCACGTGCACGCACACACACACACGACCAGTACAAGACCAGCATAGCAAGTAGTACCACCAGAGAGATGGGCTGCAGCGATACCATACAAGCAAGCAAGCAGGAATGCATTAATAGTCAAGTGAGATGAACCATGCAATATTAATCAGAGTATTATCAAAGTTCATCTCAGATTGATTCGCACATGCTGGGGAGCTGTATAGAAATGCATATACAAATCTCCCAAATGAACCTCAGGGATGTCTCTGGGGAGGGATGGAAGGTAATTATTTTTTAACAAAAAATGATGGAGGATTACTTTGCTTGCTTTACATTTCTGTGATATACACTGCTGCATTACTCTATAGGCTGTGTCTCTGTCTATCTTGCACTGGCAGAGAAAAGAACATCTTCCATAATGACACTCAGTCAACCTACCTGCCTGCCTGCCTGCCTGCCTGCCTACCTGCCTACCTACCTACCTACCTACCTACGTATATGTATGTATGTATGCATGTATGCATGTATGCATGTATGTATGTATGTATGTGCAGTGTCTAGATTATGGGTCAGGAGGTTTCTTCATATATTCCCAGCAGTGTTGCCAAGCCCAGTTGTGTTAAACATAATAAGCCCTGGACCATCTGTGCTGGGACTGAGGTGTCACATGTGGGATTCCAATCAGTTAAACTGCTCAAATGGAGCACAGCAGCTTCTTCCCAGGATGTCTTGTCCGCATAGGGCTGTTTACACATCACCATTCTGTGTCACTCACCTGCAAAATGGTGCTGGTAATGGGGACATGCAGCAGCAGTTGTGCAGTGGCTTTTAACCTGTTTGACTTGTTTTATTTTCACTACTAACCTATTTTTTAACTAATCTGCAGGTGACAGAAGCAACAATTACTCAACTCAGTTTGACGGGCTTTTCCTTCTTTTGATGCTTTTATGCCACTTTTTGAGCAGACTTTGTGAGTACCGGGAGCCTCGTCAGTATAGCTGTGAGTTCCTCCTGTTACTGCGCAACTCCAGTGTGGGCATCGTGGATGTCTTGGCAGTTCTTACCGTGGAGATCATCCGGCCAGATCCTTCTGTGGGGAACCGAAGCTGGGCATCCAAGCCGACAGGTGAGAGGAAAGGGGGGAGAAGTGGCAGTGTGCACCAGAGGCTCAAGTGACAGGGCCACCATCGGATACCCTTTCCCACCGTTATCTGTGCCAATGTTCAGTCACAAACGTCAAGTTCTGGTTGGAGGAGTCTATCCAATGTCTCCAGGACTGTTATAGTTGCACTGATTGGGACTAGTTTAAAAATGTCTGTGATGATATGGATCAGGGATGGGCAACATGAGCCAGAAAGGGCCGGTGTGGGTGTAGGTCTTTGTTCCAACCAAGCAGTTGCACACCTGATTCTATTAGTCAATCAATAGTCTTTGCTAAGGACCTTGATTTGTAGACTCGTGTGTGTAACTGCTTGGTTGGAACAGAGACCTGCACCCACACCAGCCCTTTCTGCATCATGCTGCCCATCCCTGATCTGGATGAACTCACAGAGACTGTGTCTGTATCACCTTTTGTGAGGACCTGGTCATCCCCCGAAAATCAATTTCCATTTATCCAAGTAATAAACCATGGGCCTCCAAATTTGTCAAAAACACAATTAACTAGCGAAATATCAGTTTTAACCAAGGGGATGTGACTCGGTACAGGGAACTATAGAAACAAGTAAAAAAAATAACTTATGCTCGCTAAGTGTAGCTACCTGGACAAAGTATTTGTATTTGTAATTCACACCCTGCATGGGAGGGTGTGAAGTCTATGATGGGGATGGAGTTCAAGAGGTGTCCAATGTCCTTTAATAGCATGCCTGACCCTGATATCTCTAATGAACAGAACATTTTTTACTATCGTTTTAATGTCCATGATTTTAGTGAGGAGCTGTCAGTCTTCAAAAATGCTGTTCCTGAGCAGGACTGTGTGCATGTTGATAGGGGCGAGGTCTTGAAACATGTCCTGGGTGTAAAGGTAAGGAAATGTCCTGGCCCTGATGGCATTGGAGTTTGTACACTTTAAAAATTTGTGCCGAACAGTTGGCAGATATATTCTGTTTTATCTTCACGTTGTCACTCCAACTCCATAGCGTTCCAAGTCTTCGGAAGGATTCCATCATTGTGCCTCTGCCGAAAAATAAAGCTCCAAAGTCACTTAATGACTACAGGCCTGCAGCACTTACCTCTCGTTATGAAATCATTTCAGAAGCTTGTGAAGGATGTGCTTCTGAACACAGTGCAGGCAAATTTGGGCCTGCTCCAATTTGCTTACAGGTTAGGCAGGGGTGTTGACGATGTAACAGGCTACCTATTAAACACAATTGTTGCACACTTAGAGAGTGCAAATACTTCAGTGTGACTAGTTAATATTGATTCTCTTCAGCTTTTAGCTGTATCCAGCCTCACATTTTAGCAGGAAGGTTACAGAGCATCCACAACATTGATCCTGCCTGATATTTTGGCTGATGGATTTCTTAGCTTAAAGGTTGCAGCATATGAAGGTTAATGGTGTTTTATCCGTTTCTTTTTCTTCCACTGGATGATCCCAGGGGTGCGTCTTCTCACCTCTTTTTTTATTTTTCTTGTACACTAACACATGCCAAAGCCAATATGTGAGGCATCACATCATTAAGTTTGCTGATGATTCTGTCATCGTGTCTCTTCTCAGCAGTGATGACCCAGATCATGGCCCTGTAGTGGCGGAATTCACGGACTGGTGCAAGTCGTCCTTCTTGGACATCAATGTGCCCAAAACTGAAGAGATGGCAATAGATTTTAGAAAGGAAGCTACGGTCATTTCTCTTGTCCCTCCAGACAAAATCAGGATATTTTCTAACCTACCCGTTAAGATCTGCCATGAAAATCAAACTAGAAGCCACCAGAATTACACCTGAGACAATCAAAGGGATCTACCAGAACCAAAAAATCATAATTTTAGGGTATTCATCATTGGACATGCTAACCCAACTGTTAAAGAGAATTATTTTGCACTCAATAAATTCAAAAATTGCATTTGCTGGTGCTAGAAATTATTGCTGCTGTTTACTACTGTATCACTTGGTAGATACAGCAACAGAATTTGACAAAAGCCTTTGTATTGAAACAGCCATCTCATGTCTAACTTGTTTGAGCAGTTTCTTCGCTAGCTGGCTACATCACAGACCCAAATAATTACAGACGATCCAACTGTGTCAGCAAAGAGCTCTCTGCCTGGAAGTTAGCCTAGATTTTTGGTGTCATAATGTCAAATTAATTTTTTTTCCTGGCATTCTATATAAAAAAAAAAGCCCGCCAAAAAAGAACACCACAAGCCTTAAACAGGCAAACAAACAAGACCATGATGCCATTAGTGGCACACTGATGCCTCTCAGACATGCTCCAATGGGCTGAGAGGGGAAACACAGCCCCAAATATATACAGATGGTTGACTTTTAGTTGCAAAATGATTTAGACACACAACAAACCCCAAATCCAAAATCAGCTGCTGCCTAAATTACAGGCTGTAACTGACAAAAAAGAAGAAGTGGGGAACAGAGGAAAATATGAGAGAAATACACCATAATACTTGCTTAATTAATTGAAAGACTATGACTGCAAACATTTTAATGGACATGGATAGGCCTCTGTCTTTAAGAAAGTGATGCTGTAATGGTGTGTGTCAATATGTGTTTGTGCGTGTACACGTCTAACTACAAAATATAGATGTATAATATGTTCCTGCTACACTGAACCACACACTAAAACAAAATCCCTAAACAGCCTGATGAAAGGAACACACACTTGCAAATTCGTGTTACAAAAGCCATTCTTACTTGGATTTGACTTGCCTGGATGTTAATTCTTACAGCCTTATCTTAATTTCATTTGATAAAAAAATATTATACAGCAGTGGTGGTCTGCTCTTAAGGTGATCGGGCGGCGCACTACAATAGGGAAAAGGGATGGTATTTTTCTATCACATTCCACCAGTGTTACGTTAGCTGTGACTGTTCTAGACAGTTTGTCCTGCATCTGACTATCATAGTTCAATCGGCGTCAAGTCGTATCCCGTGGAACACCGTCCCTTTGGGGTGATTTCAGTCTGGTTGAAAATTCCCCAAATCACTCTTATAGACTTTAATGGTAAGGCAATTTTTTCGAACTGCAGAAATTGCAATGCAATCTCTATGGGTTCTGGGAGGACTAGCACTAACTTGTTTTAATTAGATGTAACGGGGGCAGCCATACCTCACTGGCCACTGCTGCATGTCACCGCTATGCGTCTGCACATCTGCCATATTGGAAGATTAAAGATCCACTAGGGAAAAAAAAATGTGTATAGAGAGACGCGAATTTCAGTACACAATCGACTGTAACTAGCTTAATTTTGAACCGATTTTCATGAAATTTGGTTTGTTATAAACATGAGAAATGGAATATTTTACTGGTTACCTATTGTAATTAAATTCAGTTACTGAGGGGCGGATCTAATGCCAAAACATTAACTTCCTGAGTAGCCACAGCTTCCTCTGGATGTGCAGCTTCCGATCTATGAATAGGCAACATCAAGTGTAAATCAGTTGGAATTTCAGCTTTTGTGAGTTTCTCTAAAAGTGTGGATTTCTAGATCTATTATATTGTTATGAAGTCGCCTGGTTGCTTGGACAACTATGGGTGTCACCAACATGCATTATCTCTCAGAGAAGGTGAAAAAGAATGAAACATTGACAATGCATATGGACAGTTACCGGAAATTGAATTTGCCGAGCTGACAACATCCCCACCGACACAGCAGCCGGGGAAGGGGAGAGATCCCACATTAAACAGGCCCTGGTCAAGTGTGGTTATCCTAACTGGGTGTTCGTCGAAGCCAGGAAGACGCCCAAACAGTGCACCAGCTGATCGAAGGTAGGAGGACAACAGCTGCCTAAGCGTAAACCAGTCGGGATTCTGTATGTGGCGGGAGTTTCGGAAAAATTGAGATGCGTATTTTTCGAAAAACACCACATCTCAGTTGCTTTCAAACCCCAAAACGTGCTGCGCCAGAAACTGGTCCACCCCAAGGATCGGGTCCCCCGGCACAAACAGAGCAATATAGTGTATGCTGTTAAGTGCCAGGAGGATTGCCGTGACTTGTACATTGGGGATCAAAATAGAGGCTGGCTCAGAGGATGGCACAACACAGGAGAGCTAACATGTCAGGCCAGGACTCCACAGTCTACACCCATCTACAGGCCAGTGGCCACTCTTTCAGGGATAGGCACATCCTTGATAGGGAGGAACGCTGGTTTTAACGGGGAGTCAAAGAGGCCCTCCACATCCACGTAAAGAGGGAACGACCAGCCCTGAACCGGGGGGGGGGGGGGGGGGCTTAAGAGTACATGTCGCCATGTTGTGATTGCAAAGGTTCCCAAATCTTCTGTGAATTGTACACATGTCCATTGTAACTCTAGTTCATAGCCACGCCTATTTGCATATGAAACTGATTACTGGTTTCGGTCATTATGCAACTGTGTTGTTTATAAGGGTGGGGATACCCGCAGTCAGTTGAAACTGAAGAGGTCACGTAAATGAGGGAAATGTTTCTCTCAATAAATGTGTAAAGAGGAACTGATTCAACTTTCCTTGATTTTTTTACCTAGATTTATTGAGCATGCATAAACACATGTTGTACAATGCAATGTGACAATGTCAACAAAGCTGGCTGACTTAGGTTAATTTACCCATTGGACGGGTCACCTTAGCCATTATCAGAGCAATTGCCCCCCCCCCCCCCGAGAGATTTTGCAGGAGCTTCTACTATTATACATAAACACACTTGTTTCTCTACAGAATTCAGTTTGCTTAAATATACTGGTTACTGGTTGTGTGTTTATCAAGACACCGTCAAGATATTTTCCATTTGTGATCAGAAGGGTAAGAATAAATACACTTTAGAGAAGGCTAAGTAACGTCTCCTTATTAACATTCTTGCTGTGTGCATCACTACAGAGCCTCTCGCACTATTTTAAGTCTCAAAGCTTTGTAACCATGCATGTTTCCTGGTACTAATCATAGCCAAGGCCACAATGTTTGTGGTAACTACTGAGTCGTTTATTTTCTGCTTGGTTTTAACTCACATTTTTATCTGTATTTTATTCCACACAGCACACCAATATGAAAATGGAGCCAATATTGAAAAAGGATACATTGAGCTGTATGATAGAATAACAGATGTGGATACAGGAGGTATATAAGCTACACATACTCATCATCTCTCTCTCTCTCTCTCTCTCTCTCTCTCTCTCTCTCTCATTTTACTCCTTCACAGATGCCTCTACTCCTATCTTCTCTCACAGGACTCTGGAGAGTCATTTCCCCACTCTGTCATAACCCTCCGCTTGAAAAGATTCCATATGAAACTGCCATTTATATATAAATTCCGTATTCACACCTTCAAACTTATCATTTTTTTACTTTTCCATCACAGAGGCAGAGGAAGTAATTTAGTGATGGAATATGAAGAGTGTCGGCCAGGGGGAGATAAAGACGTCTGTGCCTCTCCCCTCGGGGAGAGAGGGATTGGATCGCGGTTTTGCAGACAGGCTTGGCGCTCCATTTTACCAACACAAGGCTGTATTGGTTGGTGAGCCATATACTATTACATATAGTATTAAACCCCAAATCTTGCACTCCATAAACTGTCATGACAGAACTAACCAATGTTGCAGAGATGATGCTTTGTGGTTTCAACTCACAGTCAGTGACAGGATGTGTGCCTTTCATTGTGACTTGTATACTGACAGCACCCAAGTCCATTGAGAGTTCACACTAAAAAGGCCAATACACTTCAGGGAACTTAGATAAAGCCAGTCAGCCTATCAATAGGAATGAGGCAGTGTAGTACATTTTTGAATAGAGTCAGACATATGCATAGATGCCGTTTATATGCCTGTGCATAAAGCTCAAAGATATGCTTAATCGTGAGCTTAGCCTAGCTTAGCTAAGTACTGGATGTCTACTGGGATCATTAGCAGCCACTCCTCCAAGAAGGGAAACACAGAAGCTAATCCTTCATACTTTTTGCTTGTTAGCATAGCCTTAGCAATACTTTTTTTTTGGGGGGGGGGGGTTTCCCCCTTCTTCTCCCCAATTGTATCTGGCCAATTACCCCACTCTTCTGAGCTGTCCCGGTAGCTGCTCCACCCCTTCAGCCGATCCGGGGAGGGCTGCAGACTACCACGCCTCCTCCAATACATGTGGAGTCGCCAGCTGCTTCTTTTCACCTGACAGTAAGGAGTTTCACCCGGGGAACGTAGTTCGTGGGAGGATCATGCTATTTCCCCCAGTTCCCCCTCCCCCCCGAACAGGCACCCTGACTGACCAGAGGAGGTGCTAGTGCAGCGACCAGGACACATACCCACATCCGGCTTCCCACCTGCAGACACGGCCAGTTGTGTCTGTAGGGACACCTGACCAAGCTGGAGGACACGAGGGGATTCAAACCGCCGATCCCTGTGTTGGTAGGCAATGGAATAAACCACTATGCTACCCGGATGCCATCAATTTTTCTTAACCAATGAATTCCTGTCCAAAAAATTGGATTGTTGTTTTGAACTATTTTTTCATTACATGCATATCTATCTTCTTCTACTGTTGAAGAAATAACTCCCTCCATTATAGAAGAAGATGGTTATATGTATTATGGAAAAGTAGTTCATTTCGTGTCAAAACTATAATCTGATTTTTAGGTTTTTGCATGTACTTGTGAAAATATTGGTTAAGAGAAATTGATAATGTTAGGAAAATGAGTAAAAAGTAAATGGATTGCATTTAATATAGCACTTTTCTAGCTGCAACGGCCACAATTAATGCCTCACATCCATCCGCACACAAACACACTCACACCAATGGCGGCGCCAACCATGCAAGGTGAAAATCAGCATCATCAGGAGTGGAGCAGTTAGGGGTTAAGTGTCTTGTTCAGGGACACCTCGACATTTTTGCTAGGCTCAAACCAACAATCCTGCAGTTACCAGACGACCCGCTCTACCAACTGAGCCGCCACCACCCTGAAGCATTAACGATCGGCTTCAGAGAAGGTGCTCTTCCCTCTCCTTTGAGAAGAACTGTTAATGATCCCAGTAGACATCCAGCTACACAGCTAAACTCATCATCCATCGCAACCTTCAAGCTGCATAAAAAAGGCATCAACGAGTTTGCCAGGCTTTATATAAGCAGGGCACACAGTAATCTGGAAGATGTTACTTATCATGATTCTTGGTAGCACAGGATGGAGTGGCTCTGCTAACCGATCACACGTGTCGATGGGCCTGTGTATGTATGTCTCTACTGTCCTGTAGGGAAGATAATCATGATCCATTCCCCAGTCCACCATCCAGGGCCAAGATATTGCATCCTAATTCAATCCATTGAGCCGGGTTTTGTCTGGTCAGATAAGTGCTGTAATTAATTATATGAGAGGGGAAACTTCATTATCTGACTAGAGGACCTTGGCTTCGACTCACCTCGAACTGAGCAGCTCATACATAAACATTACATGAGCAGAATAACCTGAGTGTGTGTATGTATTGGCGTGTGTTTCATTAAAGGTATCGGTGTAGTGTTCCTCGTAAACACAGTGCAGTGTTTACATCCAAAATGTCTCAGTAAAACACATTGTG
>NC_079222.1:12187000-12254500 GCF_029633865.1 Lampris incognitus | reverse complement strand
TACATGGGCAGGATAAACCCACAAACTAAGCTCTATGTTTACCCTCTGTATCCCCAGCCTGATAATGTATGATGCAGCACCGCTTCTGGAGCTCGAGGCTGCCCAGCTACAAGGTCACCAACCAACGGTGACCTCGTAGCTGGAGAGCAGAAATCCAATCAGAAAGTCACGAACGACCTGCCTGACCGTAGGCAAGCGGGTCAGAAAACAACATCCGGCAGGACAAGGGACGAATCCCTTCACTGCTAAAACCAGATTTACTATGTGCTACAAGTAAGCTACCTATGTCTATAAGGGATGCCGGGGCTATCTATAGCACGCTGGCATGATAATCCACTATGTAATAAAGGCTCAGTCCCGTGAAGCATTCATGATGGACTCCGTAGGAGAAATTAGTCATTCTGATAAAGGGTACTAAATCCTTTTCAGTTCTATGGCCTCCTCCCTTTGTCTCCACCTGCCTTGCTTTATCTCGTTCATTCTGGCCTCGCTCGCTCTCTCTCTCTCAAAACGTAGGTAGCCTACTTTTTTTTCCTTTCCTTTAAACATAAAAGTGGTTTTATTTTTTGTTAATTTTGGCTTAAAGCGTCTGCGATGTGAAATTTATATCTTCAACACTGCGCAGGCGATCACTGCAGCGGAACAGTTTAGAGCAAGTCCTTGTCCCTTTCAACCTTATTACCGAACATCTAGGATATCCTATTTGCGAGGACGTTTTGTCCCATCAGGCAAATATTAATCTATAATTAGCTCTCCCTTTGATATCACCGAATGCATACCGTTGAGACCCAAGTGACTTAGTGAAGGGTACTGCTCATTTATGTGTCAGCATGTCACTTGCAGAAAGTGCTTCCTTGCACTACTATAGGGACACATTAGGACACGGAAGACGCATGGAAATTATTCCGACGGCGGAGCCTCATCGCGAGGTAATGTCGTGACATTTACCTAAGCGGCACATTTTTATTGGTCAAGTGATTTTAATCCAAACTTCAATATTGAAAGGACGAGGGGAAGGGAGCATTTAAGAGCACCGCGGGTGCCCATACCAAGCATGACGCCGTGCCGTTTCAGACTCTGACTTGAACTCTCGCCGGGGTGATTTGCAACCCGGCCGCTGACGGCTAGCCATTCCCACAGGGAGACAGCCACCAGGAACTCCGGGACTTCTCTTTCACAATGACAGCATATGCTGCTTCGACAGCCTGCAGCTCTTCTCGTACCAGCCAGTGGTGTACGTGCAATATCTCTCATCTCCTATTGCTCAACTGTGCCTCAAATGGGTCTTTCATGACCATAATTCCCCCCCCTCTTTTCTTAAAGAATAACTATCAATATAGTATATAGAGAGACTGACAAATGAGGATACTCACCATTCTGATCTCAAAGCACAGAGGAGCTTGCCATGATACTGACTATCAAATCTAGACTCCCCTCCTCTTTAGTACTGATAGTGCTGAAACTGCCGTCCAGTGTAATCTGTCCTACATCCACACCCAGCATACAAACCCAACAAGGAAAAATCTCAAGTAAACAGGATTTTTTGGACTCCCCCCACCCCTTTTTTTTATCCCCAATTGTACCTGGCCAATCACCCCGCTCTCCGAGCCGCCCCGGTCGCTGCTCCATCCACTCTGCCGATCCGGGTGAGGGCTGCAGACTACCACATGCCTCCTTCGATACATGTGGAGTCGCCAGCCGCTTCTTTTCACCTGACAGTGAGGAGTTTCGCCAGGAGGACGTAGCACCTGGGAGGATCACGCTATTCCCCCCAGTTCCTCCTCCCTCCTGAAAAGCCCCCCCCCCGACCGACCAGAGGAGGCGCTCGTGCAGCGACCAGGACACATACCAAGCCTGAGGTAACACAGGCATTAGAACAAGCGATCCCCGGTTTGGTAGGCAACAGAATTGACCTCTTTTTTTCTTCCTTCTTTTTTTTTTTTTTTTCAGTCCCTCCGCTCTTCTTCTGTCAAGCCATATTTTGAAGTTATTTTTGTCTCCAGATTGGTGGTCATAATTCTGCTGGGCTCAGTTAGCTACTGTGAAATAAGCAATTAAAACACAGCTATAGGAAGGCTGGCCACTCGGCACTGTTTCTCTACAAAACGCCGGCTTGCAATTTTATTCGAGACAAACGGGAGAAATGGAGTTAATGGGGAGTCATGCAGTGGATCTCAAAAAATAGAAAATAAAGCAATAGCAAAGAGAAGTAGAAAAGTGGAAATGGAAGAAATAAATCTTAGTTGGATCCTAAGAGTACATCTGTCGCCATCTTACAATGCTGTGATTGCAACTATTGCCAAATCCTCTGTGAATAGGACACGTGGCCATAATGGTCATGGCAACTTACATATGAAACCAATCATTTTTTTTCGGTCGTTATGCCACTGTATTGTTATAAGGGTGGGGATACCTGCAGTCAGTTGAGGACTGACTTAGATGAGTGATGAAAAGTTTATCTCTCAATAAACGTAGTGTCCAGATGAACTGATTCAACTTTCCGTGACTTCCCTCTAACCTTGCTGGTACTCCTCTGTCGCAAATCACTCCTGACACTCTTCTCCACCCACCCCACCCAGCCTGCACTCTCTTCTTCACCTCTCTTCCACACTCCCCATTATTTTGAACAGTTGACCCCAAGTATTTAAACTCATCACCTTCATCACCTCTTCTCCTTGCATCCTCACCATTCCGCTGTCCTCCCTCTCCTTCACACATATGTATTCCGTCTTGCTCCTACTGACTTTCATTCCTCTTCTCTCCAGTGCATACCTCCACCTCTCCAGCGCATACCTCCACCTCTCCAGGCTCCCCTCCACCTGCACCCTACTCTCATTACAGATCACAATGTCATCCGCAAACATCATAGTCCACGGAGACTCCTGTCTGATCTCGCCCATCAACCTGCCCATCACCATTGCAAACAAGAAAGGGCTCAGAGCCGATCCTTGACGTAATCCCACCTCCAACTTGAACCTATCTGTCATTCCTACCGCACACCTCACCACTGTCACACTGCCCTCATACATTTCCTGCACCACTCCTACATACTTCTCTGCCACTCCGGACTTCTTCATACAATACCACACCTCCTCTCTCAACACCCTGTCATATGCTTTCTCTAAATCCACAAAGACACAATGTAACTCGTGCCAAATAACAATTAAATAATGCTACATTTGATTTTTATCAAATCCAACTTTTACTTCCATTCTGTTCTTCTGAGGCCATTATTTCACTGGTCTGTATTGTCTTTTATTCTGTGAAGTGCTATCTAAGATTATTGCTATAATTATTATTGCTACTATTACTATTATTGTTATTATTATTACTATAATATAATGTAAATTTATACTGCATGTTCGTGTTTATGTGTGTAATAATTTAGGCAAGTTGTAACGTTGCACTGGTAGTCTCTGTCTCTACTTCCAGCCCAGTGGTCTAGCAGCTGTCTCATGACTCATCCTGTCTCTCTAATGTGTTGTGTCTGTGATGTGACACTGCATTAGCCTTAATGCTGCATTTCCTTGATGTTATGGCCTGTCCTCTACGCTGCATTACATCTGACTCCGAAATAGGCCATTAGTTCTTATTGCGTCTCACATTATATGTAACATTGAATATTGCCGAGCTCATCAGTAGCTGTTTGTGACCCAAGTGGTCCATTTTACATCTGTAATTCACCAATAAACCACATTATATTCAGTTTCTGTATTCATTATTGTGATTACAATAGTATGGAATCATTTTGAATAATGTCCTCACACTTGGTCAATATTTGTTTTTGTTTTTTTTTTTTATGGTTTACAACCATTATTTTTTAGATGCATGATGAATGTTGTCTTTATGCATGCTCAATAATCCAGGTAAGGAAATCACAGAAATTTGAATCAGTTCATCCAGACATAATGTTTGAGAGAAATGCTTCATCACTCATCCAAGTGACTTCTTGGACCTCTCGAAGAGGTCACTTGGATGAGTGATGAAACGTTTTTCTCAATAAACATTGTGTTCAGATGAATTGATTCAACTTTCTGTGACCTGATAAATGTTGTTTGCATACAAGAAAAACATTGATGGGCTCAGACAATCGTTTTCACACCTATAGTCCGTTTGCTTTGGTCCGAATCAGTGGATGAGTCGCTACTTTGTTGCATTTTCCCTTTGGTTCAAGCAAACCAAAATGTAGCAACAAAAGCCACATAGGAGCTGTCACTCCGTTTATTGGTCAGAAATCTCACGAGGTTGGCGGGTGGAGAAAGGAGAGTTTGATTTTCTTGCGGGATAGCGATCCAAAATTAACCATAGGCAAAACTGGCATTTGTGCATAATTGCAGTTATGGTTTGGGCCATATACCGAGCCAAAATATGCGAGCAGGAAGGCACATGTGTATGCACTTCAAGGCAATGTGTACAGAACAGCGTGTTGCTTCACGTTACGAGAAGAGGACCTTCTGCCTTCGGTTGGCAATTCTGTGTTGACGGTGATGGGTCCCGGTTTAACCCCAAAATTGTGCAATGCTTCTTGCAGTTGGGTCAGATCTAGGGTGGATTACGTTCATACCTCAAACGAATCGTGCCAGAATTCATTTGTAACCGGACCGAGACCACCTCTTCAACAAGGTGTCAATCCGGTTGTTTTGGTCTGCACCCGAGTGTGATTGCTGTGTTGCCACCTGCCAAACAAACCGCAGCAAGGGGTTAAACACTCCGGGGTTCAAATAAAACAAACCAAACACCTCAGATGTGAAAGCACAAGTGTTTGAAGCTATACTCCTTAGTGAATAATAGCTTAACTGATTTTACCTGTACTGTGATGGTTCCCACCCACAAGTATTGCTGGTTATCCTTTCTATCAGGTAGTTTATTGCATTCCCACATTGTTCCAGGTCTTCAAATTCCTTGCTAAGAGTTAAAAGACATTGGCATAACAGAAAACCAGCAGTACCATGACTGCTGTATTTTGGTCACATGTTGAATGCAACATTTTATGTATGGTGGTTCAGGCAACAAAAAAATCCATTACTATGTAACCCACATTTTACGGTCATCCTAATAATGGCTGTGATCCTATTAATTTATCAAATGGCACTGCTGCTGCGAGAACCTTGACCCATTACAGTAGTGATCCTTTTATACTGTATTACTATGTTTGTTTACTGAGTACCGACTCCACCGTCTCATGGGACATTCATCTGGGATGATGAGATTACCAAATCCCTCCCTCCCCATGGTATGCCCCTCTGACAGGCAAGTTACTCCCCAACGCCAAGGCATGGCTGGAACACAATCTGACTGAGTGTGTGTGTGTGTGTGTGTGGGAGAGAGAGAGAGAGAGAGAGAGAGAGAGAGAGAGAGAGAGAGAGAGAGAGAGAGAGAGCGAGAGAGAGAGAGAGCGAGAGAGAGAGAGAGAGAGAGAGAGAGAGAGAGAGAGAGAGAGAGAGAGAGAGAGAGAGAGAGAGAGAGAGAGAGAGAGGAGCGATATTGAAAATGTGTGATTATGATTTCCTAATGACGGCACTGACCTCGGAAAGTCACCCTGACTTATCCAAAGCGGATGGATCGGAGCAAAGGCATGGACGGATAAAGGGAAATGTAAGCAAAAAGAAAAAGGGAAAAAAGAAAGGAAAAAAAAAAGTTGACCCATCCAGCCGTAGTAATCTCTTGATACCATTGTTAAACCGGAGCTGTGTGATATTAATTAGGGCCCAGGGACGCATGCCGGCCCGCCATTCGGCTTGCGATGAGCACATGCTTCAGTAAGGGTAGCGGGGTAATGGGGCTGAAAGGTGTCTGCATCAAACACTGGGCTCAACTCATTTCCCCGGTCTCACTCGGCGTCCTCCACGCTGGGACATATTAGCGTTCACTAATGACCCTCGACCGTCCTCGTGCAATAAGAGGCTCTGTTGCTCTTACTGGGCGATGACATTCATGCTGTCACCTCTGCTCCGGTTAAAGATCAAAACCAAGACGTGTGTTCAAGTCTCATTGGGTGCAAAATACCGTCTTTGTCGGTGACAAATGAGACAGCTGCTGAATGAGAGTTAGCTGGGAGACTAAAGTTTCACAAAGCTCAAACTTTTCAGTGAACAGGTAGGCTTTGTTAAGACTGAGGTAGGAAAAGAGAGCAGGAAGTTGGGGAACAAGAAATCATGGTTGAAAAAAAAATCCTTGAGTAAAACAGATAAAGTAACTGAATTAAAGCAAAAAAGAGTGAGACTGAGGGGGCGTCTGGGTCGCGTATTCCGTTCCGGGGATCGCTGGTTCAAATCCCTGTGTTACCTGCGCTTGGTCAGGCATGCCTACAGATGCAATTGTCCGTGTCTGTGGGTGGAAGGCCGGATGTGAGTATGTGTCCTTGTCACTGTACTTGCGCCTCCTCTGGTCGGTCAAGGCACCTGTTCAGGGGGGAGGGGGGACAGCGTGATCTCCAACATGCTACGTCCCCCTGGCGAAACTCCTCACTGTCAGGTGAAAAGAAGCGGCTGCCGACTCCACGTGTATCGGAGGTAGCATGTGGTAGTCTGCAGCCTTCCCCGGATCAGCAGGGGGGGGGGGGGGGGGCAGCGACCGGGACGGCTCGGAAGAGTGGGGTAATTGGCTGGATAGATACAATTGGGGAGAAATGGGGGTGCAAAAAAAAAGTTTAGAAATAAAGTGACTGAAGAAATAAAAGAGAATGAGATAGTCAAATAAAGGGAGACCGAAAGTGAATCAGCCAAACAAAGAATGAGAAAGGGAAAATTTAAGCTCATGAACAATCTACAGGTTTTTATGAGGCACAAGTATACGGTAGCTTTACATCCTCTAATGTCAGCCTGCAAATTGAACTCGCAGGTTTTCCTCCCCTCCATTGCTCTTGGCAGCTGCACGGTGCCTGGCAGACATGGTAGGTTTGCTCTCGTCTAATAATGAAAGACAAGGATATGTTTGCCTCTAGCATGTGATGAAAGCCTATCAAAAGTCTTGGGCCGCATACAGAAACCACAGGCATAAGCCAGCCAGGACACTTTACTGTAGCTGCAATTCTGTTTTGCAGTCCTAAAAATGCATTCCACCGACACGTGCTGCTTAATGTAGTAGAAGACATGGTGTCATTAGCTCATTAGCTGTGGTCACAGGCACACCTTTTTCATTCTGATTGAAATCAATCATTCCGATTGAAGATTTCGGGTCAACTGTTTACATGGGATGTGATTCCCCCGCCCCCCCTTTCTCCCCAGTTGTATCCGGACAATTACCCCACTCTTCCAAGCTTCCCCGGTCACTGCTCCACCCCCCCCCACCCCCGCCGATCTGAGGAGGGCTCCAGACTACCACATGCCTCCTCCTATACATGTGGAGTCGCCAGCCGCTTCTTTTCACCTGACAGTGAGGAGTTTCACCAGGGGGCCGTAGAGCGTGGGAGGATCACGCTATTCCCCCCAGTGCCCCCTCCCCCCAACCAGCTGCCCCGACTGACCAGAGGAGGCACTAGTGCAGCAACCAAGACAAAGAGCCACATCCGGCTTCCCACCCGCCAACACGGCCAATTGTGTCTGTAGGGACGCCCGACCAAGCTGGAGGTAACACGAGCATTCAAACTGGGTTCCGGTGTTGGTAGGCAACGGAATAGACAACTACTTCGATGCCCCTAGTTCTTTAAGAGTTTATATCAAAATCAAACTCTCCGCAGAAGTCCAGTTCAGATTGGAAGCCGCCATTTTTTGGACGTGGAGAAACGTATGTCCCCATGCCTTTACATTAAGCTGGAGGACATGTGCAGAAAGAACACAGCAAGAAAGCACTCAGGTTAAAATGTTTCCAATTTTTCTTTTGATCATCCATCCATCCATCCATCCATTATCTGCACCGCTTATCCTGCTCTCAGGGTCGCGGGGATGCTGGAGCCTATCCCAGCAGTCACTGGGCGGCAGGCCGCCAGGCCATCACAGGGCATCAGTCTATTTGCAACCGACTGAAATTTCAATCTGTTTGGGCCTGTTTATTCTGATTGAGGTGTTTATATGAAGCATTTTTATTCTGCTTGGGATTCTAAACCAATAATAATCAGAATATTAGGCTCCATGTACACGTAGTCATTGAGTAAGTATATATTACTTCCTCTCAGCACGTAAATCCACAAAATATTGCGCCTCATGAAAGTGGATGACAGGCCGAGTTTTGAAGTGTTTCCTCGACTGCACATCACATTGATTATCAGTCATCTGTGTGACAGTGAGCAGAGACAACAGACAGCCATGCATCGCATCTCACGCTCCTAATGATCAATGATGCCATGAGTTGATGGAGTGAAGAGAGAGGGATGAAAGAGAGAGAAAGTGTGAAACATAGCCCGAAAATGAGACTGCTGAGAGGGTGTGAGAGAAAAAGGAAAGTGAGAAAACGGTAAAATGGGAGCACAAGATGCAGAGGTGAAAGACAACTTTAGTAAAAGTGGAAGGTAAGAAGTAAGCGGGCACTGATAACAGAAGTGATATGTAAAAGCTTTTAACAAGGCCTACCGAGACAGTGTGCCAGCAGCTCCACAACGGCAACATGCTAGCCACTCCATTAGCACCTGTGCTAAAGCACGAATGATGCCAAGGATACACCATCATTATAACGAGGCTGCTTTGACTGCCAATGCAATAGAGCTAACTGCTAAGCTGGGCTGAGCTCGAAGCTAGTAACAAACTAGGAACAAGAGGCTGCCTACTAAACAAAACAGTCGTTTGCAAAAGAAAACTAAAGAATCTCGTGAAAAGTGAACTAAGCACATAAACTAGCTAAATCAGTAGGGCAAATGAAGAGGTTAGGGCAGAATATAGAGAAGAGAATAAACAGCACTTATCACTCTCATGAAGCTGACTCTCACGAAGGCGGAAGCCGGAAACAGCTGGCAGTGACCAGCGATACTACTATATACACCTACACTTATACTACATAGACACCACACACACACAAGCCAATCATTTGGATTCAAAAGCTAGGGAATAGAAGTGGGTTTTGAGACGAGATCTGAATAAGTCAATGGTGGGGGGTGACCTTATCCTGGAGGGGGGCATTCCATAGTCTGCACCCTCTCCTTGGCCACGGAATAGCCAGCAGGATCTGGTCTAATGACCTAAGGGACCAAGAGGCAAAGTAAAAGATGGGGCCTTAAAAAAATATCTGTCAGGGCTAGTTTGTTCTTATTTCGGTTTATGTTCTCTATATCTATCTGATTTGTGGCCCTTCAGAATATTACTGATCACATTAGCTTCCTCTTTCCGCACCCTTTTATATCCAATTTTACATCTGATATCCATCCTCCATAGCTGCCTGTTGTGTGCCTTATGATTTGTTTTACTTAATTCTCTTGTTCTTTCCACTTTCTCTTTGTCACATCAGGTGTCTCTCTGTCTCCCTCATCTCCCGTCAGGGAGACAAAACAGAGTCTGACAGCCCTGCTGGATTTGACTTGATTTGGCTGAACAAGACAGGCCGAGTCAAAACACTTGAGTGAGATCATCACATTGACTCCATTGTAAGGCTATTATCAGTACATCCAATTATGGCATAAAGAGAGTGCCATCATGCATGTACACGGCTTGGTAATTAATGGAGTCATTATTTTGGAGGATAGTCATCTCAGCAGTTGCACATTGGTGGCTTGTAATCATATTCAGTCACCATGGCGATTAACACCTGAGGAACAAAACCACTTGACAATCTGTTTGTATAATAGTTATAATTAATGTGATTAAAATGTCAGTGTCCTACAGGTAGCCTCATTATATAATCAAGAAGAAGATAATTAGGAATATGAATGTTAACAGTACATATTAAAGTAAACTTCATTTCACACAACTATGTCATCAACAACAAATCTGGCTGTTAACAAATTGCACCCAAAGGCCATTTGTAAATGAGGGCACCTTGCAGGCATACACACCTGAGGTACTGATATGCCTGTTTTCCCTTGATAAGATCGGGGGAATGACTAGACATTGTGTCAGCAATTGGAGGGCTTTTTGGCTACGGATTGTAACATGGTGTGCCCTGAAGCGTTGGCAGAAATCACAGTGTGGGTGAGCCCAGAGAAAATCAGGTGGGCCTAGCCCGTCCAAGACCAATCATACTTAATAGGTTCTGAAATGCATATGCTAACCAAAATAGGCCATTACAACTATTACTTGCCTGAATGCACCACAGTTTAATCATACAAGCCTTATACATCACCAGAGGTAATGTTAGAGGCTCCAAGACGAACATTAACTGTCCGGCACAGCGGCCACATAGTCACACACATACAGCTGACGGATGCAACAGCATCATTAATCAAGCGTATGGACAGAGGTACACACAGGGCCACTGATACTGGGGGAACACCAGGTCAGTTTTCCTGGACTCCGGGTCAAAGGAAGGTCCATTGCTGATGGCGCCCGCCGCCACCAAAGCTCCATCAGCCCTCGGAGCACACGATGACCAACGCCATATAGCATCGCTGGAGCAGGGGGACCCGTGCAAGCTCAGTCGGGATTGAGGTCCAGACCAGAACAGGTTTAAATGCACACCGCCTCTGTTTGGGCTTTCCGGTATGTATTCTTTGTCATGTAAATCTGATGTATGGTTTGCTCAACTCATTAAATAACGAGTTTGTTATCAATTTTCCACAGACAACTTCAAAGCACTCAAGTTGGGATTTGGGAATGATAGCATGTCCCTAGTACGACTGAATTTTGGTGGTGGGGCTACCCCTGTAATTAGCCTATTTTTGGATTAAATAGTGTGTGGAGAGGAAAGCTCTTTTGCTGTGCACAAATGGAACAAGCGTTGTGTATGCGTTATGGCCAGTCAGCGACCTGTGCACAGTCAGGACCAGGGGTTGGCTTTGGAGAGCATCTTTTCCTCGGCATGAGCAAGACACACTTGAACATAGCCTAGCATGGCAGCCACATACCCCCCCCCCCCCCTTCACGCACTGTGTTTTACAGTACCCAGCATGCCGGCATGGCTAGCACAACTGGCAATTCACCCACAGCTACCGGTACTAATGAAGCCAGTTCACATGACTATCTGAAAGAGTTTCATGAACAAATCAGTACAGATTCCAAAGCAGAAAAATGTCACATTTTTATGCAAATTGTGCCCGCCCGGTCTGTTGCCACATCGCAGCGAATTTAAAACGACACATTGAGTTGAAGCATCCGACCATCAGAACAGCTCATCTAAAAAAAAAAAAGTCATTTTTTTGGGGGGGGACTGTGAACTTGGCTCAAAATTTAAAATTGTGAGCTATGGACCTGAAATAGTTCATTCTAATCTGTGTGAATTGGACTTTGAGCTAGCTCTTGTAAAGTGTAAACTTGCACAACACAGCACACACACACACGCACACACACACACACACACACACACGCACGCACGCACGCACGCACGCACGCACGCACACACGCACGCACGCACGCACGCACACACACACACACACACACACACACGGCAGACACAGCAGCATCAGCATATAATTCAATTATACAAAATTATACCCAATAAACAATAATATTGAAATAGGCCACTAGCTGCTACAGTCCGAAAGTGTAAACTAGCTTACTGTTGATGATTACAGCAGGAGACAACAGGGCTTGGTGTGGGCGGTGAGCTGAGAATGACTGCTGATCCTGAGCTGAACTCTCTTCCTCCTGCTACTCATGTCTTTTTGTGACAAACTTAAGCAAATACATTTGTTTAGCCAGGGTTTTTATCTTAACCTTCATTACAAGCAGTTAGCTAGCTAGCGGAAAGAGGGGCTGCTCACAATCTGACAGATGTGAAATGTACTGCCACTCAAAAAAACCTTACCTATCATCATCAAAAGGTAAACAAGAAGCAAGAAACAAGAATTACTTTATTTCCATTAGTCGTATAGTCAGGTAATTAAAACAGTATTCATTAACTGCTACTCACTGGTTGAGCCAGCAAAACAGGAAGTCTTCTGATTGGGTGGGCCTGAGTGCCAAGTGGGTGGGCCCGGTTCCACCTAGGCCCACCCACAGCTACGGGACAGGGTGTGCGATCTAAGGTTGCAGGATTTAGAAAGTGAGCCTATAGCCCATCATATCAAAAAGTCAGGCACAATTTGGCCTCATTCAACGTTTTCGACAAACCACACACACACAACTAAACTCATAGACGGGGCATCTGGGTAGCATAGCGGTCTATTCTATTGCTTACCAACACAGGAATCGCCGGTTCAAATCCCCATGTTACCACCGGCTTGGTCGGGCGTCCCTACAGACACAATTGACCATGTCTGCGGGTGGGAAGCCGGATGTGGGTATGTATCCTGGTCGCTGCATCCTCCCATGCGCTACGTCCCCCTGGCGAAACTCCTCACTGTCAGGTGAAAAGAAGCGGCTGGCGACTCCACATGTATTAGAGGAGAAATGTGGTAGTCTGCAGCCCTCCCCGGATCGACAGAGGGGGTGGAGCAGCGACCAGGACAGCTCGGAAGAGTGGGGTAATAGGCCAAGTACAATTGGGGCGAAAAGGGGGGGGAATCCAAAAGGGAAAAAAAAAACCGATCCATGCACACCTTCAGTATCCACAGACAACAGGACAACATATCCATCTGGTTTAAAGTAAGGTATCTATGCTTACTGTGCTACGCTGCTGCCTCAAAGCATCTTGTTTACACCAAATTTCAATAATAAAAGCCTCCAGTTTTACTCGGGATCCCTGTCCCTTCTAGCCACCTTTGTTCGACCCGCTTACCTTTTTTTAACCTTGCGAAAGATGTGATCATATATTTGCTTTTCTCATTAGTGCACTAACAATACTTTGAGTGCAAATGAATGTGTGCTCCACTGCAGCTCATTGACTAGAAAATGGCACTCACGCTGCACAAGGCAACGGGATCCGATCTCTCCCCGGCTCATCCATGCATTGTGTATGCCCTTATATTACTGTAAAATGACTTGGGCTTAAGTGTCCACCAAATTGTATATATCTATCCATCCATCCATTATCCAAACCGCTTATCCTGATCTCAGGGTCGCGGGGATGCTGGAGCCTACCGCAGCAGACACTGGGCAGCCAGCGGGGAGACACCCTGAACAGGCCGCCAGGCCATCACAGGGCCGACACATTCACACTTAGGAACAATTTAGTATGGCCGATTCACCTGACCTACATGTCTTTGGATTGTGGGAGGAAACCGGAGCACCTGGAGGAAACCCACGCAGACACGGGGAGAACATGCAACCTCCACACAGAGGATGACCCGGGATGACCCACCAAGGTTGGACTACCCCAGGGCTCGAACCCAGGACCTTCTTGCTGTGAGGCAACCGCATTAACCACTGTGCCACCGTGCCGCCCCTATATAACTATCATTACACAAAATACACAATCTCAGTCTCCATCAGAGTGAGGCGCTTTTGTGCATTTGTGACTCACTGCTGTGCTCCTCCGGCAAATTTTAAATCAGAAGTGCCATTCCGATGGCCGAGCGGAGTAAACCACCGTTCTTGCAGTCCGTGCGTCATGTGAGTGGGAGGTTCGTATCCAAGACTCGCCGTAACCGGTCACGGCCAGAGCGTCCACGGGGTAAGGCATTCATTAGGCCACCCTTACCCGAGGGATAGTGGGTGTAGATCAGTGTAGTGTTCGGGGACTCGTCGTTCTCCAGCAACCCTTCTGGCCCATCCGGGCGCCTGCAGCCAAGCAACCGAAAGCATTCTCCCTACGCCTCCTTCGCGGCCTGAAGGTAACGCAATCCATGCGAGGCTTCAGCGCGTAAAATAGCGAGAGCAGCCGACACGAGTTTGAAGGAAGCCGGTGTTACAACTATCTCATTCCTGTGGACACGTGAGCCAGGGGAGTTATTCGACAAGAGTTCCGGCCACGTGCCATTGGGTTAATCGGGTGGGACAAGGGGAAAAAACTAGAAATACATTTATAAAAAAATAATAATAATAATGATAATTTAAATCAGAAGCTTCACTACAAAGCAAGTTAAACTCCCAATTCAATCAGCAAGATGTTTCTCAACATGTCTATTCACTTAAACAAATGGCGTAAGTATGTGATATGAATTGTCTGCAGTCTAATGTGTTGGTCACTCTCTATCACTCGTATGTTCATTCCCACAATGTTGTGATAAAATAATGCTGACAGTCATTTGCACAGACAAATTTCAGCAAGATCTAAGTGTCAAATGAGAACATTTCATGCACAAACATCACATCTTTTTCACTGTGTGTGTGTGTGTTTAAAATGGGGTATTTTCTCTTTATTATTTTTCTTTCTGGAGTGATTATTCTGCTATTAGCCTTAATAGATGATCATTTATCTCTTAATGCTTTGCTAACACAAAACTATACAGACAGTCCATGGGCAGGACGCAGTGAAGGGTGAGACCAACCCCAGACTAGGCTGCAGAAATCATCCTCTCTCCTAACCCTCTCTGTGACAGTCCAGCCTCAAGCCTCGGTCTTAAAGCCATATTCCTCATAACAGGGTACATTTTTAGACTCAAACCCAGTACCATGCTATTCATATAATTTACCTTACTGCACTTGCCTCAAAATGTTATTGACATAATGTGACAAAAGTGTTATCTTCTCGCCAATATTTTGCTGCCTTTGTGCGTCAGAGATGCTACAACCAGTAGCCCCATTCAACGACATTAGTGCCTCTTCAAATGACCGGCTATAAATGTCCTTAATGGTACTGCTAGCTTCTTTAGCAGTGCAGAAGAGAGCAACGTCACGTCAGATAACTATGAGTTTTATACATCCCCCCCCCCCCCGTGCGGCAAAAGGAGATCCATTTAGACTTGCAGCAAGTGGAGTAAACGCTGATGGGGCCCGGGGCTCATCGTGAGTCACCAAACCCACAGCCGCAGCACTGTCTGCTTTGTCTGAAAAAGGGGCCATTCCGAACAGAAACCCATTCTATTCTCAATGCAAACCCAGCCATTAGACAACAACCATCAGCAGATACCAATCACTCGTCGTGGCGTGACGATGGCACATTAGGACCTCGGGGGAAGAATAGCACGAGTGATGGTCATCAGAGTGATGGGTATGACACTATAGACTACTGGCAGCTAGTTTGTTATCGTTACGACAGTATCCTTAGTGTTAGTGAACTCTGCACTTGCCCCCTGACAAGGGTACACCCAAGACTGGGATCTTCTGACAGGTACACCTAGGGCAGGTCCACATTTCACAGTGAAGCACAAGAAGAGCAGCTGGGCAATGCCTACAGAAAACGAAAAACCCTAGCAAAGCTGAAAATAATTCAGCTACAAGGGGCATGTGGAGATTCAGAGAGGAAAACAGCAAAATACACAAACAGGAAATTTGGACCATGTGGATGGAGAGTATAAAGGAGAATTCACGCTTGGTTTATCATCACTTAAAACAATCATCACACAATAAAAACAAAACTGTGTACTATCATCTAAACAGTAACAAAATTCCAAGGTCCTTAAATGTCCGCACTGGTATTTGTGCATGTTTAAACCCAACTACTACAAATAGATAATATTTACATTACACTAGATCATTTATATATATATATATATATATATATATACACACACACACACACACACACACACACACACACACACACATTCCTTTATACACTGCACTAGCGCCGACCAGAGTGGACGCTAGTGCAGCGACCAGGACACGTACCCATGTCTGGCTTCCCACCCAAAGACACGGCCAAATGTGTCTGTAGGTACGCCCGACCAACACGAGGATAACATGAGGATTCGAACCGGGATCCTCGTGTTGGTAGGCAACGGAATAGACCACCACACCACCCGGATGCCCAATCAGGAATAATGTAAGTATACGATACACACTCTGGAATAAATGGGCTATAACATACAGAAACACTGGAATGGTCCTTTACGATAGCAGACTTACAGAAATAAAGAAGGGAGACAAGCATGTCCATGTCAAGGCTTTTGGCATTCCTTATGACAAACTTATCAAAACATAACACAATTCTTGAGGTGTGTAACATTCTTTCCATATCATAAACGTGTCACCTTTCTTGAGCAAGAGCTTCCATACGTTTCAAGTAACCAGGCATAAATCAAACTCAAAGACTGGACCTGCCAATACCGCTGAAGAGTCACGACATCGCTGTCCATTTTATTGACTTTGCTGAGAAATGGAAGGAGAGGATGTCAGGGGAATTATCTGTGATACAACTGTTCAGTGTGCCCCATCAAAATTTTTTACTGTGTTTCATATGACGGGCATTAACTACTGGTTGTGTAACAAATTATGAAACTAGCTAACACATTTTGGCAGTCATTGCAGTGTGCACACTTCTCTATCTAGGATGTCTGCCCCGCTTGTGTCTGATGCCTGCTAGGAAAGGCTCCAGACCCCGTGACCCTGATTAAGTGTGTAAAGAGAACGAATGAATGCTACACAACTGACAAAACACATTAAGTTTTATGTGTTAACAACATCTCCAGCCTTCGCTCATTAGCCCTGCAGTTAATGGTGCACAGACGCTGTTATGACACTCTTAATTTCAGGTGTTATGGATGACGGCTACGCCAGAAGTTCATGTCACGTCTCACTAAAGTCATGCTAGAGTTAAACGCAGAGATGTGGTATGAATGGCGGGTTGAGGAAGCAAGCGATACAAGCACACACGTCTAAGGGTGGCTGGAGCACGACTTGTGTGACAAAGAGATCGATCCTAAAGGATTTTTTCCCCCCTTGGGGCTGCCATTGATTTCCAATTTAAAGTTCTGTGCTGACAATGCCTTCCGTTATTGCGGAAACAGTTAATTAAGTAAAAACAAATAAAGCAAATATCACCCCCCCCCTCCTTTTTTTCTCCCCAATTGTATCCGGCAAGTTACCCCACACTTCTGACCCGTCCTGATCTCTGCTCCACCCCCTCTGCCGATCAACGGAGGGCTGCAGACTACCATGTCCCTCCTCTCATACATGTGGAGTCGCCAGCCACTTCTTTTCACCTGACAGTGAGGAGTTTCGCCAGGGGGATGTAGTGCGTGGAAGGATCACGCTATTCCCCCCAGAGGAGGCGCTAGTGTAGTGACCAGGACACACACCCACATCCGGCTTCCCACCCGCAGACATGACGCCTGACCAAGTCGGAGGTAACACGGGGATTCGAACCGACAAATAAAGCGAATATATCCTTTGAGTGGCATAGCCCTGGAGCGATTAGTTAACAGGGAGATCTTTCAATTACTGTAAACCTGCAGGCGTGTCCCTTCAAACCCAAACATCCTACTTAGATAGAAACATTTGCACACACACACACACACACACACACACACAAACGTACGTACGCAAACAGACTGAAAGAGAAGCCCTGATCCCCCTCCTCATCATCTCCAGCATCTCAGGCTGTCTAATCCATTTAGTATGTAAATGATGGACTTAATAAACATGGCACCATACAAGAACAAACATCTCCATCAAAGAAGACAGGAGACAGAGGAGGCGGAAGAAAAGGAGGCCAATCAAGCCTGAAACAATGTAATGAGGAAATCAAGCTTCACACGAAGACTGCAGACATACTGCAACCCTACCCAAAAGCTGCACTATTCATCGTATTTGTATTTCTTGATGGGAGTGAAGGTCTTCCTCAAGGAGACTTCTGTAATGTCATTGGTCAAGGAAACTTAAGGTAGATACGTACCACTTGTGGGACTTTTTTTTTTTCCTGCCAATACGCTCACCTGCCAACCCACAAATCTAGTATCAGGAACTAGGACATTTCCCCCAGCCCGTAGCAGTGCGACACAAAAACACATATACAAAACCTATAAGAACACATATATCCAAACTATAAAAACTACAAAAACACATATATTCAATATATCCACACACACACTCAAAAAAAAACACTGTCCAAGAGAGCGAACGCCAGCCAGAATGACTGTCAGAACTGCCAGTCTGCATGGGTTAGCAGTTAGCTTAGCCTGCCCTGCTTTTACGTCCTGTCAGACCGCCCTCGGTGTTTCCTCTTCGGGCGCAGCTCCAGGCAGGGCCGTAGACCAGGCTCCCCCAGCCGATCCAATGCCAGGTCTCCCAACCAGACACCCTCGACACACCTCCCCACACGCCACACAACGACACCAAAAACACAGTCAACACTAGGCAAGGCCGCCACCAGGCTGCCCTCGGTGTTATCGGAACTGCCGGTCTGCATCGGCTAGCAGCTAGTTTAGCCCGCCCTGTTTCTGTCAGACCACCCTCGGTGTTTCCTCTTTGGGCACAGTTCCCAGCAGGACCGCGGTCCCCAGGCCCACAGGACGCAAAAATTATATGTATAAAAAATACATGACTAAATAAAGGAGGCTTAGTTTCTCACTGACGATGCTGACACGATGTTGATGACACTGTGCTTTATCTTTGTTATTAATAAAACTTGGTCCTAGATTCATTACTTTCTACTTATATAGCCATGCATCAAATAAATGAGGAAACATGTCATAGATGCAAAGTACTACTGCTACCGAGTCCAAGCAAATCAGGACTTGGTGAATTTCCAGTAAAGGAAAAGGAAACACGTGGTAAAACTAATGACATAAACTGACGATTCATGTGAATAACTGAGTGTTCATATCACTAACATCTTATTCTGAAAGTCAAGTTTCTAATTAGGTTCAACTCATCATCAACAATTTCATTATACTGTTTCGCCATTTCAACGACTCAGGATCCCTCGGCTCGCTTGAGGAAATGCTCACATCATGTCAGATCTGCACAAGGGGAGTACGACTTGAAGCACTGGGATCACATCACACATTTTTCTACATCTTTTTCCCTTTGTGATAAAAGAAGTTTAATTCATACCCACTGCCTTCCAAGTCACTTTCTGCCATGTCGTCTGTGAAAGGTGATTTTGAATTACGCATTTCACCCCTCCTGTACTGAAGACCAACGTCGGTATTGTTTCTCAGCATTGCGACATGACTGAGATGTGACGTCACAAATCACCCTTCACGCAGACTGCACGAGAAAAGCAGTATAGAAAAAAAACACAATTTTTTCGCAATTTTTCTCACTGTCAGGTGAAAAGAAGCAGCTGGCGACTCCACATGTATCAGAAGAGGCATGTGGTAGTCTGCATCCCTCCTGGATCAGCAGAGGGGGTTGGAGCAGCGACTGAGGACAGCTCAGAAGAGTGGGGTAATTGGCAAAGTAATTTAACATTTCAATAACTGATTGTACCCCTGTGTTCAATGTTAAGTTTGTGTACATTTATTGTATTCTTATTGTAATATATTGTATGTTTGTTCTGTTTCATTAATTAAAAAAACAACAAAAAAACAACAACAACAAAATTGACAAAGTACATTTGGGGAGCAAAAGGGGGAAAATTTTAATTTAAAAAAAAATCACAAATGATTACCCATGCTTGAAGCTTTTCTTATGGGTTCTCAGTATTAGAAGCTAACAACCCATGCATGTATTTACTCAATACTGTCCACCAGACTCATAGAAAAGCACTTTCTGACATTTTATAAGCAAATGATCACGCTACAAATAAAGAGAAACCAGGGGGAACATTTGTTTTGTTGTAATACTTATCTCATTGCATTGCAACATCTGCTGAACATCTTTCCAGCACCCAGTGTTGTCAAAAGGAGGGGCGGTATGGTCTGCCCCAAAAAGTAACTAGAGGCCGCTAGATGATTTCATCAAGTAATTTTCATACAAATCTGCATATAAATGACATTACATGGGGGTGAAAGGGCTAGGAGGACGCAGAGAGAGAGCTTATGATATGGTTATGAAAATTAGACCACACCACAGTGATCAATTATTCACATTTAATGAAGCATTTATGGAAGAGGTGGGAGGGAGACAAAAAGTGACACCAAAATTATCAACAAAGAAACTGGCCTAAATATGTAAAGAATTATACACAGTGATAAACTGTTTAAATACGCACATAAATTAAGTTCAAGCAAGCCTTCTATTAGAGGGAGGGAGAGGAAAAGTGAAACCAAAATTATAGGCAAAAATATACTAAATAACCTAAAGATTTAAATAAAACAGACATTTCTCTGGATGATTTAAGTAATAACACCAGTTGGTCTGCTTAGAGCCAGGACCGCGGCCCTTTTGGTGTGTTTGACCTGCAACAGCGCGGTGGGAATTGATAACGAGTGGCTTGGCAGCCTCCTCTCAGGAGACTCCACCCTCCTCTTTAGGAGGGTGAAGTGTAGAGAGAGGTGTTTCCTGCCTCTACATCTTCCATGTCGCTAAACGTTTTAGTGTCAACACAGACAATCAAACGATCTGAACAAGTTACCTGTTTTGTTGAGCTATTTTAACTAATTACGCTGCCAAGGGTATCTGGAAAAACGAAGTCTAAATCTTCACACGGCGACAGTGTCGACACCTGCTCTTCACATACTGTTATCCAACCACTAACTCCGGCGCTAGCCATGTTTGATATACAGGTGGTGCCCGGGTTACGAACGCCCGATTTACGAACTCCCGTACTTACGAACCGACCTCCGTAAAGACTATCGTTTTAAGAAATCGAGCTACACACAATGGTCCGTACTAACGAATGGACGGACAACTTTGCGTAATGCTCAAAACACTGTGAGATTTTCGGCGGTTCATTGGCCTGAGGGAGAACAACCCCACGCCATCATCGCCATTTTAAGTCAGAATGCATAAAAATTGTGCGTTGCGTTTTCACTTAAATTGTTCGTGTTTACCCTCGTAATCGTGGCTTTAAAGCGTAAATCTGATGCAAGTGATGGTGATGCATCGAAGAAAAGGGTAACGATCATGATTCAAAGGCAAGTGGAAATAATAAAGTGTTCAGAGGGAGGTGAAACACTATTCTTGTTTTGTTTTTTTTTTTCCCACTTACCCAGTGAGGCTGGGAGGCGAGCCCCGAGTGGGCTCTTGTTTCTGGCATCCCGGGTCGCGACCCGCTCCCGGGACAGGGGCAGGTGGGGAGTTTGAACTGTTTCTTTAAAGATTTTATACTTATACACACACATTCTCTCTCTCGTAATTATAAAGACTGTACTATAGTTACATTTATTATTATCACTGCATTATTATATTTATGATGTTTTTGGGTAAAATATATACTATATACTAAGACAAACATTTGACTAATTGACTCTAGATGTGAACTGTACATAACTGTTCTGACTTACATACAAATTCGACTTAAGAACAGATTCAAAACTGCAACTTGTTCGTAACCCGGGGACTACTTGTAATTAAGTATATCTGGAAGAAAAAAATCTAAATCTATTGGCAGAGTGCAAATGGCTACAGTGTCGACACCTGCTCGTCACATACTGCTGTCCAACCGCTCACCTCCAGTGCCAGCAATGTTTGACATGATCCATCTGAGGGGGACTTGAGGGGACTGAGCATTGACTTGTTCATTTCAGCGTTGTATAGGAAACTGTCAAATGTTTTTTTTTAAATCGTTTTGTTTTTCTTGTCATGTCTCTCACCCATTACTAAATATAGTTCAACTCCGCTTTTTTCAGTCATTTTTTTTCTTCTTCCAAGCGATGAAAAACTAAAGGTAATAATTTTCCAGTGATAACACTGGCTGAAGACTTGGTCATTAACAAGCTCTCAAGCCAAAAATAGAAACCATTAAACAAATTAGTCTAATGTCCCTTGTCCAAACACAGGTTTAATCTGTTACACTGCCACATGTGGTAAAGTGGTAGCCTAAATTTGGCAACAAAATATGGTCAGACTCATTTGTTATTATTTTCCGATGTGACTGCAGAAGGTTCTTGGATCTTTGCTCACTTTTTGAGTGTCATTCAGCAAATGAGAAGCTGTACATTATCTGGTGGACATCTTGATATCAGGAGCTAGTATGCATGTGGGGAGGTGGACGGGTTAGAGGGGTATTGAGAGGCAGTGAGCAGGAAATTAAAAAAAGTCTGTATACTCGCAAGTGTAAACATAAAAATCTACGAGCTAACGTGTGCAAGTGTGTGCATTTGTGTGTGAGTGCATGTGATAGGGAAGTGTGTGTTGGGGTGGGGGAAGGACAGGTGGTGGTTGTAAGAATGGGGGTGGGGGGGCACCTCTTCATGTGCAGGAGTGACCCTGTTGGTGAGTCTCATGAAAGGAAGCACATGTTGACCAGAGGGTAAATTGCCACTAAGAACCCTGTCACTCCAAACTGTCTCATTGACTTTGCTTTGAGGGTGACAAGCCTACAGGTTGCTAGCACTGTCTTATCTTGAAATCTCCCGCTACGTACTGTAACCAAACCGCTATCTAACCCTCTTTTTCTGCTTCAACCTAGCTCAAATTAAAGAATTATCAATCAATACCAGCTCATGCTCTGGTAGCAATGCTAAAGACAGCTAAATTAGGAGGACCTGTTTGGTTGGTGTTTGTTAGCTGAAAATTCTGGGAGTTCACTGCCAACCTAACAGGCCTTACTACAACTGGCACTCATCTTTCAGAGTTATAACCCGAGAGACCTTCACTGGATGAGTAAGGATGATGCCACTAATCCCTTGAGGTTATTGCTGTGTGGACTGCCCTCCAAAGACAAAGGGCACCTTTTCCCATTGTGCTTCCATGCCAGATAGGAATAACGAACTCATGGCAAGCTATCATACTGATCAGGAGAGCTACATTGGAAAAAGATTAGCTTTCCAGGATAGCCTTTATGAATTTGTTGGATTTTTGTTTAATGTCTTTAACTGGAAGGAGACAACATGTTAATTCTTGTAAAAGGGACATAGTAAATAGGGATGATGGGTGTTAAGGGCCAAATTAGGGGCTCATTTAACCAATTACCAAGGCACATGCTATTAGCATACACTCACCGGCCACTTTATTAGGCACACCTGTACAACTGCTCTTAACGCAAATTTCTAATCAGCCAATCACATGGCAGCAACTCAATGCATTTAGGCATGTAGACATGGTCAAGACGATCTGCTGCAGTTCAAACCGAGCATCAGAATGAGGAAGAAAGGTGATTTAAGTGACTTTGAACGTGGCATGGTTGTTGGTGCCAGACGGGCTGGTCTGAGTATTTCAGAAACTGCTGATCTACTGGGATTTTCACACACAACCATCTCTAGGGTTTACAGAGAATGGTCCGAAAAAGAGAAAATATCCGGTGAGCAGCAGTTCTGTGGGCAAAAATGCCTTGTTGATGCCAGAGGTCAGAGGAGAATGGCCAGACTGGTTCGAGCTGATAGAAAGGCAACAGTAACTCAAATAACCACTCATTACAACCGAGGCATGCAGAAGAGCATCGCTGAACGCACAACACGTCGAACCTTGAGGCAGATGGGCTACAGCAGCAGAAGACCACACCGGGTGCCACTCCTGTCAGCTAAGAACAGGAAACTGAGGCTACAATTCGCACAGGCTCACCAAAATTGGACAATAGAAGATTGGAAAAATGTTGCCTGGTCTGATGAGTCTCGATTTCTGCTGCGACATTCGGATGGTAGGGTCAGAATTTGGCGTCAACAACATGAAAGCATGAATCCATCCTGCCTTGTATCAACTCAATACCTGAGTATTGTTGCTGACCATGTCCATCCCTTTATGACCACAGCGTTCCCATCTTCTGATGGCTACTTCCAGCAGGATAACGAGCCATGTCATAAAGCTCGAATCATCTCAGACTGGTTTCTTGAACATGACAATGAGTTCACTGTACTCAAATGGCCTCCACAGTCACCAGATCTCAATCCAATAGAGCACCTTTGGGATGTGGTGGACCGGGAGATTCGCATCATGGATGTGCAGCCGACAAATCTGCAGCAACTGCGTGATGCTATCATGTCAATATGGACCAAACTCTCTGAGGAATGTTTCCAGTACCTTGTTGAATCTATGCCACGAAGGATTACGGCAGTTCTAAAGGCAAAAGGGGATCCAACCCAGTACTAGCAAGGTGTACCTAATAAAGTGGCCAGTGAGTGTATATAGGTTTTTTTCCGGATAGTGTTTGTAAGAGTGCTCAAAAAATGAAGAGTGGAATATATATATATATATACATATATATATATATATATATATACATATATATATATACACATATATACACACACACACGTATTAGTAGGTTTACTGACAGCTGATGGTTGCTTGTGGCATGAAACAGGCTTGTAATGTCTCATTAAGAATGTACTTGACTCACTGGATTATATATATATATATAAAAACTCTATTCTAACGTATGTTTCCATAGAATCAAGTATTACAAGTCCTTTCACAACATGTTTAATTCATGAATGAAAATTAGGAGCAGACCTTATGAATGTCTCCAGTGAGAAATGACAACAGGCTCATTACAAGTTTCACCTGCCAACCTGTGATCATCATTGTGCGCTAATTGTCTGTTATTATATATAAAAGCATCTGCCGAGCCGTTCCCTCCACTCCAAGTCTCATTAGCCTGCGAAACTGCGAGGGCCAATTACAAGGCATTACCTTTACAGCAGGATGGCTGGATCATCTCTGCTGTTACGGTTTATAAAACTGCAGTTCTTCTCGATTGAAAAACTGCAAAGAGGAGGACAGTTGGAGAGTATCTGATAAACGATTTCGGGCTATTACTTCTGTCAACCATAACATCACATGGACAAATGTGTCAACAGGCAAAAGGGACATCAGTCTCCTCACATAGTTTTTGAGAAAATAAGATAGCAATTGATACTTTCCTTCTCCTAATCTCTGTCTACAGCTTAATTACAAGTACATGAAGGGGAATTTTACATTTTTTTCTGCAGGTTAACAAAGCTAGGCTATCAGTTCCCAAACATGGGGTTTTCAACAGGTCTGCAAGAAAAACTGCAAGCCTAGCAGAAGAGGAGCAGAACTTTACCTCAGCAGGATGTCAAGTTATTTTGGACAGCAGAATCAAACCTGAGTTGAAAAACTTTTAAACACACACACACACACACACACACACACACACACACACACACACACACACACGTAGATAGCAGATACTGGAAATGTGAAGGGGCTGTTCATGGTGACCGCAGCTCTCTATTAAATCACCAGTTCCAGGAATAATGGAGTGGGGGAGGAGGTGAAGCAGGCCGAGGCTGAGGGAGAGTAACCCATGTTGCCTGATAACACTCTGAACAGGCACGCAACACCAACAAAGGAGACTACAGCAGCACTGTTCAGGTGGGGTAATAAAGGGGACAACAAAGACATTCTCATTCCTCGTTCTCATATGCAGTCATTCTGTGATATGTTCAGGGAGCAGGGATCGATATTCAGGGAAATCTGCACCACCAAATTCCCACCTTAACACCATATGACACTTCAGGGGAAATGCTGGTTGGGCTGTGTTATGAATGAAAGCAGCAACATTGCAGGAAGTGCACACAAAGGGTCGCATCCGTCTGAGAAAAGAAACTGAAACTGAACAGCACATTCTCTTGTTTTTTTAAAACAGTCTTCATGATTTATTTTTTTTTCTTAATAAACACATAAGGGGCATCCGGGTAGCGTGGTGGTTTATTCTGTAGCCTCCCCACATGGGGTTCCCGGTTCGAATTCCTGTGTTATCACAGGCTTGGTCGGACGTCCCTACATACACAACTGGCTGTGTCTGCGGGTGGGAAGCCGGATGTGGGTAAGTGACCTGGTTGCTGCACTAGCGCCTCCACTGGTTGGTCGGGGTGCCTGTTTGGGGGGGGGGGGACTGGGGGGAATAGCGTGATCCCCCACACGCTACGTCCCCCTGGCAAAACTCACTGTCAGGTGAAAAGAAGTGGCTGGCGATTCCACATGTATCGGAGGAGGCATGTGGTAGTCTGCAGCCGTCCCCGGATCGGCAGAGAGGGTGGAGCAGCGACCGGGACGGCTCGGAAGAGTGGGGTAATTGGCCGGATACAATTAGGAAGAAAAGGGGGGGGGGAAACAATCCAAAAAATAAATAAATAAATAAACACATAAGTTTACTTTTAACAATGTTAAAATGCCATAGCCTCTTGCTCAACTTAGCTCAAGGGATTTGGCTCCTTTTACCCCACAGCCACCATTTTGTGAAAAAAGAAAAAGCCCCATACAGGTAAATCTGCTTCGACACGAGTCGTTACTCTTAGACTGTTAACAAATTCTACGAGACAGGAACACATCACTCCCATTCCTGCAATGCTTCACTGGCTACCTGATAGGTACAGGATTGATTTTACACTTTTATACTAATTACTTTTAAAGCCCTACATGGCCTCGCTCCTGCATGTATCACTGATTTCCTCACACCCCATGGGCCTGGTCGCAGCCTGCGCTCCTCAGGCATGTCCTTTTTAACTGTTCCCTCAGCCAGCCTCCTTACTAAAGGCGACCGGGTGTTTTCTGTAAGAGCCCCACAGCTCCGGAAATCCCTGCCTGAGGAAATTAGGCTGCAAACTCACTGCCTTCCTTTAAATCACTTCTTCAAACTTACTTTTACAGGAAGGCTTTTTTTATAGTTAATCCATTGTTGCCCAATATTTATTTATTTATTATTATTTTTTATAATTTTACATTTTTAATTCTTTATATTTTTCTTTCATCACCTTATTTAAATTGTTTCATCACAATCCTTGTTTCATGGGCTCTAGTTCTCTTCATTTTAATTATGCTCTTGTGATTTCATCCTGACCGTGTTTTACTTTGTTCCGTGGAGCGGATCTGGCATTATGTCCTATATTTGTATTGTATTTTCTTGTTTTATCTTGACGATGTGCGTTACTTTATCCTGTTGTGTAAGGCACCTCGTCACGTTGCTTAGAAAGGTGCGATATAAATAAAGTTTATTATTATCATTACACCTGATATTCCCTGAGGTAGCATTTACTATTGCTGGACCGTCCCTTACAACCCGTCTATTCCGGCCGTGCCATGGCACGTGTGAAAAGGCGCGAGAGGGAAATGTTCCTGAACGTAGCTTCATGTGTGAATATTGAAAATAACCAGCGGTGCCTGAAAGGTTATTCCAGTAATTTAGCGGGAACTATGTCTGAAAACACCTTCACACAGAGCGTCCATGGCCATTAGAAAGTCACGCTGATCCTCCCGGTGAAACTCCTCACTGTCAGGTGAAAAGAAGCGGCTGGTGACGCCACATGTATCGGAGGAGGCATGTGGTAGTCTGCGGCCCTCCCCGGGTCTGCAGAGGGGGTGGAGCAACGACTGGGATGGCTCAGAAGAGTGGGGTAATTGGCCAAGTACAATTGGGGAGAAAAAGGCGGGGGTGGGGGGTAGAATGGAATCGAGAGGCCACAAAGCACAACCTATCCACATCCAGAAGCACGGGTGTGGTGTGTGCGTTTCTGCATGTGTCTGGTTGTGAACGCGAGTGTGCGTTTGTTGTCTTTTGGAGAAGAGAGTGTTACTGCATGGCTGTCTGCCTCTGATAAATGATGTTGTGTTAAACATCCCCATGATATCTGTCTTTATCAGGGACACGCACCAGTCCAGGGCCGCCCGCCATCAGCTTTGCAATTTAAAGGACAGGTCGAAAGCCCGAACAAATCAATTCCCAAGTGGACTCGGGACGATTCAGACCAGATTAGTTGGAATTGGGCGAGGCGGGGTTTAATAATGTGTCTGATGACTGCCGCAGTATAAACACATCTCTGGTCTTGCCCTACCCCCCCCCCCCGAAAAACCCACAGCCCTTTTTTCAGGGGATAAGCCACGGCCCCACGGTGAAATGGAGTATTCCTCTATTGTTCGCCTCATATCAGAGCAAAATAAACTAAACATCACTGCTGGCTGCACTACGCCCGATAGACAACAACAACCTTATTAGAAACGGAGGACGAGGACCACGAAATCCCGCTGGTGAGATGGACTCAACAGTAATTTGCCAAAAAGGAATTAAAATCTGATCTCGCTGGCTTTTCTGACCACGGATCAGCAAGTTCAGCCGCTTGTGTGACGACTGAACATTTGTGTTGGCTGCTGTGAACAAAAAAAAAAAAAAAAAAGATTCAAAAAGCTACAAGCTACCTCCACCCGTCGCAGCATCCATCCCCGGGAAACAACCAAAGGCTTTTGTTGATTTTGAATTCATTTGTGTCATGAACAGCCAACTGGAGACCTAATCTCAGGGCGGGAACGCTTTGTTGATCCGAGACGAGAAGCAAAGTGTGTGTGTGTGTGTGTGTGTGTATGGGGAGGGGGTGGGGGGTGGGGGGGGCAATGAATAGGTGCGGTGAAGAGTGGTATCTTGTGAGGTTTGCTGATAAGACTGAAACAAACGTTTTTGGGGTTTGTTTTTTTTTTAATCCACTTTTTTTTTTAACGCTGTCTTTCATTTTATATCCGTTTCATTTCTCTCTCTCTCTCTCTCTCTCTCTCTCTCTCTCTCTCTCTCTCTCTCTCTCCGGAGGTGCATTCAGACGAACAGCGCCGGCTGAAGATGAATGGCGTGTGTGGAGATTGCACATTAATGCAGTTTCAGAAGACCAGGCACATTATGAGGGAGCCCACACGTGTGCTGCAATGCTCCTCTGGGCCTCGCGCTCTACCTATATATTCAAGAAACAGACTCTTAAGGCTCTTCTAGGAAGGAGAAAATAACTAGACTAGGGAGAAGAAGAAAAAAAGAAAGAGGAAAACCAGAGAAGTAGAGGAGGCTCGGGATTCAATCGCAGCTGGGGTGGGGGGGGGGGATTTAACCAAACCGCAACTCATGTCAAAGGCCTCCCACAGGCTGTGAGAAATGGTTGCCTTAAAAAATTGGGAGATGATATGAGGGCGGTGGAAGGTTACGGGATCGCTCGGACCAAGCGCAGACTCGAGATTGTATAAATAGCGAGCGTCCCAAGGCAGGAAGTAAAAAATTATATGAGGTGCATGAAGAAAAGACAACATCCTGCTCTGGTCTCGACTTAAAACAAAACCTCAACCGATAGCAAATAACTGCAGGAAAACATCTCGCCACAGACATAGTCCTCCGTTGCAGTACTTTTATGTCATATGGTATGCAAACGGCATTTAGAAAGCTGTCAAACAGAGCTCAGCTTGACGAGACACTATATATACACTTGGGGTTGGTGGGGGGGAGAGGGGCTGCTGAGCTTATTGGATTATATATCTCCCAGTCATACAGGAAATGGTGCTGTTAAGGTCAGGAGCACAGGGTAGACAGAGAAACGGAGAGAAAATAGGGGTGGGAAAAGAGAGAAACCAACACGACCCGAAGCATAGGAGGAGAGGGGACGGAAGAGAAGGACCCCAGTGGAGGACTTGAAGATGAGAGGATGGAGAGGAATAAAGCGACAAGAGAAGGCAGACAGGAGAGGAGAGGAGAAAAGAGGAGAGGGAAAAAAGGGATGGCGGTGACTAAAGCTCGAACACTCCAAGACCGGTGTTGTCCTCTTTGTCTCTCATCACTGTGAGACTATGGGGTGATTCAGAGGCCTCCACCATTGTGTCCTCGCACCCACATCCTGGAAACGCTGTAAGTGTTGCGTGAAGCCAAACAACAGCAGATGATAAAAGCGAGCGACATCATGATCACAACATGTCCGCGTGTTGCAACTAATCCATTACCCACTGTCGAAACACTGACCCCATGACAACAAAGAATGAATTAAAGGGTGGAAGACCCTTTGTTGATATGTTAGATATTTGTTGGATGTTTTTTTTGGTCTTTCTGTTGCACTGCTGTGGGCTGGGGGAAACAATATTTTGTTTGATTTCTTGTGCGCAGGTGCATGGAATAAAATGACAAATGTTCCTGATCCTGAAACTGCTACCAACTGGATAAGCTTACAGGAAAGATGATTTTGAAGATTATCCATGAGCCATGAGGGGTCTAGGCCTACTTAGTGGGAAGTCAAACCCAGTGGGTATGAGTTTGAGTCCTAAATACAATCTTCTAGGTGTTCCAGTGGCAACACACTTAACACCCAACTCTAGACTAGGGGATGAAAATATTTCCTGACCAGAAGTGTTAATTAAATTTATATCACAAATAAAGTAATCTTAAGCAGTTACGGAAAGTTCACTGTCTACTGTCCAACCAAAGGTCCAACTAAAATATTTTACACAAGAGGCAGCAAAAGGCTGTACCAACAGAATTATTATGTCAAATGGTCACAGGAAGTTGAATCAGTTCATCTGGACACAACGTTTATTGAGAGAAACGTTTCATCACTCATCTAAGTGACCTCTTCAGTCTCAACTGACTGCAGGTGTCCTCACCCTTATAAACAATACAGTGCCATAACAACCGAAACCAACGACCAGTTTCATATGCAAATATGTGTGACCATTAACTAGAGATCCAATGGCCATGTGTACTATTCACAGAGGATTTGGGAATGTTTGCAATCACAGCATTGTAAGATGGTGACAGATGTACTCTTAGTACCCCCTCACCCCCTCGGTTCAGGGATGGTCGTTCCCTCTTCCCACAGATGGCCTCTTATCGTATATTTTTACATATAAGGGCACGTGTGTATGTATATCTGTCATTTTTTTGGGTCTAGAGTGACAAGCAATTGTGGCAAGAAGCACAAGCTCATAACAAGGACAGAAAGTTATTAGGAGATGAACTTGTTTATGGCCCGAGGCAGGATAAGTGAGATTCCAAAATGTCAGTGTAACCACTGTTATCATTATTATTATTATAATGTCAAGACGGCCATTAGAATGTCAAAGGGGAATGACTGAAGACATCCTTGCGTAGATAGAGGCGCCTGCTCCACGGATAAGTCCTGATCAACAAGCTCCCTGATTAAAAGCAGGATGTTGATTAACGCAGGTAGGTTGTTCCCTAGAGTTGTAATGCTATAAAAGGGGGGAAGGTTTTTGTTGAAACTTCACTTGCTCTGGAGACCAACTCGGGCTTTGTTGACGCTTCAATAAAGTCTTATTTGAAGGGTCTTTGTCTCATTGATTCTTTTGTCATTTCAATGTAATTTTCAATATGTGCTGGTTTATGGTAAACATCAACAATCAAATGTCCCCCCATCACAAATTGCAATTTCACAGTCTAAGAAGGCTAACCTGTCATTTCTCACATCCTCCCTGGTGAACTTGATGTTGTTGTCCACAGAGTTAATGTGGCCGGTTAAACGTGGTACATCCTGAGATATAATTTTAACCCAGGTGTCGTCCACTTGCATATGAAACCAATCATTGGTTTCGGTCTTTGTGCCACTGTACTGTTTATAAGGCTGGGGATACCTGCAGTCAGTTGAGACTGAAGAGGTCACTTATGTCCCTTTCACACTTGAAAGTCCAAACCAAGGTCTGAACCAGAGTCTGGTTCTGGTGCTTTCACATCTGTTATTTTATAGTCATTAGGTTCAGGACTTTTGCTTTCATACCAGCGGACCTTGACTTGAACTTTTGGCTCGTTGTTGCCGCCAGGTGCGCTCGTTGTTGCCAGGTGCACTCGTTGTTGCCAGGCATGCTCGCTGTTGCTAGGTGTTACTGTTTGTGTTTGTTTTATCACTTCCTATGATTGATCCGAAAGTCCGAACCTTTGATTTCACATTAGACATTCATGAACCTTGGTCTGAACTGAGACTACCTCCTGAGCTTGGACCAAAGACGGAGTCTTTGATCCCTGTACCCTGGTCCAAGAGGTTTCACATCTGGCAATCTGGTTCCGACTTTTCTGGAAAGTCTGAAAGTCCGGACTAAACAACATAAGTGTGAAAGGGCCCTTAGATGAGTGATGAAACGGTTCTCTCAATAAGCATTGTGTCCAGATGAACTGATTCAACTTTCTGTTATTTCCTTACCTGGATTATTGAGCATGCATAAAGACATATGTCAAATAGCGTTTTGGTAACATAACCTAGTCAATGTCTATTTTTTACAATATAACCAGCTGTAGAATTCAGAGCTGCCTTAATTGTACTTTTAAGAAAATATCAAAATTAAGCTAACTTTGGGTTCGCGAAGCGAACCCTAGTTATATGAACAACGACAAAATGGCTGAGAGGGTTATTGCATTGTGACTGTTGCTTGTTGAAAAAAAAAAGTCTATAATTTGTTTCCCCCTGAGATAGACCATTCAGCTATCACTGGATAATCCATGAGTCATACTGCTCTTAGGTGTGCTACACTGACCTACGCATGCCTAAATTAAAGTCCTGGGTGGCACGGTGGCGCAGTGGTTAGCGCGGTCGCCTCACAGCAAGAAGGTCCTAATCCAATCTTGGGGGTCGTCCCGGGTCATCCTCTATGTGGAGTTTGCGTGTTCTCCCCATCTCTGTGTGGGTGTCCTTCGGGTGCTCCGGTTTCCTCCCACAGTTCAAAGACATGTAGGTCAGGTGAATCTGCCGTACTAAATTGTCCCTAGGTGTGAATGTGTGTGTGTGTGTGTGTGTGTGTCGGCGCTGTGATGGCCTGGAAGCCTGTCCAGGGTGTCTCCCTGCCTGCTGCCCAATGACTGCTGGGATAGGCTCCAGCATCCCTGCGACCCTGAGCAGAATAAACGATTTGGATAATGGATAGATGGATGCCTAAAATAAAAGAGACCTCATCTTACTGTGCTGACAGCAGACAATTTAGTATGCTAGCATGATGGGCAGGTGTAGCAGATGGGAAAAGGGTAAAAAGGTCAGGTGTGGGGTGGGTGGGACGCTCCTCTGAGGCGCTCATGATACTCAGGTGTAGCCATCCTATAGGTCCCTGACTCCTCCTATGATTGACCTTTGGACATGAGCCTATCCTTCCTCCTCTCCCAGAAACATGCAAGCAGATTAATTTGGTTTAGGTGGCTTAGGTCGGCTCCTTTCCACCTACCTGAATAATGGCCTTTTCTGAAATGCAGCCAGCGCTGATGGCTAAGAGCCACTCCAGGCTAAATTCTACCGCCGCTGTGCGGTACTGAGGAGTGCCATAAGTGATTCATCTCCATCAGCCCAAGTTGACAAACCTTGCCTTAATTCTAGTACCAAGAAACTCTCATTTCCACAGTCAGCGGTTGTGGCTGTTAAAAAGTAATAACAGAAAAACGTCTTTCAAGGTTAAGGAGTTTGAGCATGCTTAAAAAACCCATCATGAATAAATCCTCACTCAACTATTTTGGGCCAAGCTGTGCACACTCCAGGACAGGAGGGAGGGAACAGGAGACAAAAAAAAAAAAAAAGTTATGGAAAATGCACAGGGAAAGGCGGAGAGTGGGACTCAAAAAACAAGACGTCGAAACTTTGTAAAACCTGAAAGTGCCTCATTGCTCCAGGCAACAGATATCTCATTACTTTCCCCGGCATTGCCCCGGCATATGAGTCTAAGTGAGGAATCACTGCATTTCAAATCAAAGTGCTGAGTAATACAAAGGCATCCGGGCTGCTGTTCAGGGCAAACGAAAATGGTTAGCTGAGCGCAGGCACGCTTTGATATCAGTCAATGTGTATTAAAAGGCTTGTCGGTATGAACACTGACAAAACTCGGGAGATCCCTGCAGATTTTTTGACTAAAATATATATTTCATAAGCAGTCTGGATCCTTCAGATTTTGGCGTCCTGTACCCTTTGGGAGGCAAGCGTTTCATTATACTTTAATGCATTCAGGGCGACATATCATGATCAGTAAAAAAAATTTTTTTTTAAAAAAACTGTTTAAAAATGTCATTAATTCCTGTATCAATTCCTCTTTTAGAATTTAGAAGCAGCCGTCTTCATCTATTTCGGCATATGCTTCCTCCTGCAAGACGCCTCAAGTGGCCAAATGGCAAAGAATTACACACTTTGTTGGTAAGCTTTCATCACTACTGACTGACACACAAAGACATCTGCCTGGCTCTGATGCTGACACACAATGTCTACTCCTACGATGGAAGAGGGATTTGAGGCTCGAGATATCAAACTCTTATCACTAAAGCCAAATATCTTAGTGTGTGTCCAAGGCTTATACAATTCAAGTGAATGGATGGATATTCAGGTGCTTTTATGTGCAAGAATGAGGTCGTTTTCACAACTGCACTAATTAATCGAGTGTGAAACTTTCATTTTTCCAAATCTTTAATTTTCTTCTTTGTTTTTTTTTCCAATAGTAATATTTTGGTTTACACTAAAAATATTCGGTAACACTTTATTTTAGGGGGCCGGAAATTACTTAGTAATTTCCTAGTAATAAGGTGGTAGTTTTTACAGGTAATTTTACAGCTAACCCTAACCTGAACCCTAAACCAAATTACAAGGTAATTTCAACCCTATTTCTAAGAAATTATGTGATAATTACCACCTTATTACTAGGAAATTACTAGATAATTTCCAACCCTATTCAACCCCTACAATAAAGTGTAACTGAATATTCTACCGAGGGTGGCATGGTGGCTCCGGGGTTGTCCAACCTTGGGGGTCGTCCCGGGTCGTCCTCTGTGTGGAGTTTGCATGTTCTCCCCGTGTCTGTGTGGGTTTCCTCCGAGTGCGCCGGTTTCCTCCCACAGTACAAACACATGTAGTTCAGGTGAATCGACCGTACTAAATTACCCCTAGGTGTGAATGTGTGTGTGTCAGACCTATGATGGCCTGGCGGCCTGTCCAGGGTGTCTCCTGCCTGCCGCCCAATGATTGCTGGGATAGGCTCCAGCATTCCCGCGACCCTGAGAGCAGGATTAGCGGTTTGGATAATGGATGGATATTCTACCGAGCCATGGTGCATTTCTGTAATAATGCACCTCACCAATGTTAGTCGTAGTCACATCCACTGTCCAAAACCATCAACAAACATGGGAAACGGTGTGCCCATTGCACTGCATACATCATGCTTTTGAACGTGGCGGTGGGATCTGGACACCGCTTGGATTCCTCCTCATCACATTCTTCATATAATTCTGTTATCCTCTTTCACTGTTGTATTGTGTAAATTGTGTACACACAACATCCATTGCACGGTGTCCGTCTTGGGAGAGAGATCCCTCTTCTGTTGCTCTCCCTGGGGTTTCTTCCTACATTGTCTCTCTGTTAAAGGTTGTTTTTAGGGAGTTGCTCGTTACCCGATGTGAGGGTCTAAGGACAGGATGTTGTGTTGCTGTAAAGCCCCTTGAAGGAAAATTTGTAATTTTTTATATTGGGCTATACAAATAAGTTGAACTTTTAAAAACTTCGGCCTACTAAAGACACTTCATAAACGCTGTAATAACCAATGCTGCATGACTCAGAAGACTTCTTTTCTGACATGGCACCAGCCCTTTTTGTTCAGATGGTTTCAATGGCTCCTTTACAAGTCACACATTTCACTGCATCCTGCAAGTACATGAGATTTTTTTTACACATTTTAGAGGGAAAACATGTTCATTATGTAATGTACCTAAAATACAGGAGATTGAATCTGTAAAAAAAGACGGAAATCACCCACCATCCTTAAAAAGGAAGTAGGCCTCATTCAAATGATCGGCTGCTAATCCCAAACACTGAGCTGCTGTGAGGTTTTAACGTTCTTTCTAAATCGGACATCTCGTTCAGGGAGCAGAAGTCCTCAGCTATTTATGAGGGTGGGACATCCTGGGTGATGTTCCTACGCTGACAACCGCCTCCTATGCAACACACTTTCTCTCTGTGATGAATACAAGTCAGTGTGAGTACCAGCAGCACGCATGTCTGCTCCGACAATGAGGAAGCCACACACACAACAGGCGCACTGTTCTTGTCAGGGTGGAAATATGCCGTACCGGGAAACCTTGCTGTGCCAACGGACTGACAAAGTCCTCACTGTATGAGTGTGTGTGTGTGTGTGTAAGTGCGCATATCACCGAGTGAGAGACAGCAGCCAAAAACACTTTCCCGTCCATATTGTAGCGCTGCTGTAGCTGGGGGGGGGGGGGGGGTGTTAAGGTGAGTTGGTTTTTTGATCCGTTTTATGTTGTGCATAACTTGGCACCCCTTGCTGCACAGCGAAAACCCTGTAATGATTTACTTTAAAATGAGTGTTTCTCTTTCCAAGAGGAAACTGGAGCGCAAACATGACCTGAAAAAAATGACTATTCCTCTAAACCAGGCAACCTGTTGAGTCTGACTTTGCAGAAATATAACGGATAGTTGCATAATAAATCACCTCAGGCTGAAACTGATCTTAAAAGACAGCCGCACGCACACACACACACACACACACACACACACACACACACACACACACACACACACACACACACACACACACACACACACACACAGTCTCTCTCTCTCTCTCTACACACACACACACACTCTCTCTCTCTCTCTCTCTCACTTCACTCTCTCACGGGGGCGGCACAGCTCAGGAGGTAGAGCGCCCGTCTAGTAATCAGAAGATCGCTGGTTCAATCCCCGGCTCCTGCGGAGAGCGTGTCGAAGCATCCTTGAGCAAGACACTGAACCCTTAACTGCTCCTAATGAGCAGGTTGGCAACCTTGCATGGCAGCCTCCACCATCAATGTGTGTGTGAACGGGTGAATGTGATGCGTACACTGTGAAGTGCCTTGAGTGGTCGGTAGACTAGAAAAGTGCTATATAAATGCAGTCCATTTACCATTTACACACAAACACACACACACACACACACACACACACACACACACACACACACACAACTAGCCCTGATGTAAATCTCTCCAGTGCACACTGCAGGCCACTCGGAGAAAGCTAGAGGGATTATTGATTGTTGCTATTTAGGCAGACAACCGGCCTAGTCTGGCTATCAGTCCACCGCGCCTCAAACCATTGACTTTACTGAGACCACCCTCCTTCATCACAAAGGCACCGGCAGCCAAGCTAAAAGACACACCCCCGTCACAAAAGGAACAATAGCAAGGCATTTCTTCCTTCTCGCACTCTTTACTCCTTCAGTGCCAACTTGGAGTGCACGTTCTCCATTACTCTTTCTTTTTGTGGCTTCGCCACTTCACCAGCCTGCCTCAGTCAATGCCTCATTTTGCTTTCCAACACTTTAAATTTCTCCCTTTTGGTTTGTCATTCTGTTGAACTCTTCCTGCATCTGCCTTTTTTTGGGGGGGGGGGCTTTTCTCCCCAATCAGCCAATTACCCCACTCTTCTGAGCCGTCCCAGTCACTGTTTCACTCCCTCTACCGATCCGGGGAGGGCTGCAGACTACCACATGCTTCCTCCAGCTGCTTCTTTTCACCTGACAGCAAGGAGTTTTGTCAGGGGGACATAGTGTGTGGGAGGATCACGTTGTTCCCCCCAGTCCCCCCCCCCCCGAACAGGCACCCTGACTGACCATAGGAGGCGCTAGTCCAGCAACCAGGACACATACCCACACCCGGCTTCCCACCCGCAGCCACGGCCAACTGTGTCTATACGGACGCCCGACCAAGCCGGAGGTAACACAGGGATTTGAACCAGTGATCCCTGTGTTGGCAGGCAACGGAGTAGACCGCAACGCTACACAGACGCCTTATTTCTATCACTCCTTCTCCTGCCTCCAACTCATCACATCTGTTTCTCAGTCTCTCGTTTCTCTCTCTGGCTGACTCTCATTTTCGCTTTCCTTTTTCTCATCCTCTCTCTCGTTCCCTCTGCCAACCTTCCTATCACTCCTTCCCTTCTCCTTACTCAGAAGGCAGACTATTTTTTCTTGCCTATCCCTGCCCTAAAGCCTTGCCAGTCTCACTGAGCAAAAGCAGACACTTTCTGCGTCTTTGTGTCGTCCTCCCTGTATCTCTGTGTCAGCTGTCCATAATGCTGTGTCTGACAGGACCTGTTATGTAAGTCCTGCACAGGGTTGAGTTCAGGGATGATGAGCAGGTAGCTACTGGGGAATAGTTGCAATCACAGCCTTGTAAAATGGCAGATGTACTCTTCCCCCCAGGGGGCAAAGAGTCAAAGAGACCATCTATGTGTAGAGAGAACAACCATCCCTGAACCGAAGGGGGCGGCGGGGGGGGGGGGTACGAGTACATCTGTCGTCATCTTACAGTGCTGTGATTGCAACCGTTCCCCAAGCCTCTGTGAACAGTACACGCGGCCGTATTAACTCTAATAAATGGCCACGGCAATTTGCATATGAAATCCATCGCTGGTTTCGGTCGTGACGCAACTGTGCCGGTTTTGGTCGTCATGCAATTGTGCTGTTTAACAGGTTGGAGACACCTGCAGTCAGCTGAGACTGACAAAGTCTCTTAGATGGGTGATGAAACGCTTCTCCCACTTAAACGTTGTGTCCAGATGACGTGATTCAACTTAACATCAAATATCTAGAACAAAGCCAAGCTGTGGGAGGGAACTGGAATTCCAGGCCAAAAGAATTCTCCAGAATGTGGAAAGACAACCAATGACAATAGGAGCCAGCTTTTGTGTTTTTAATGACTGGCACATTGTTTAGTATACCAAAAAAAAATGTAGATAAGCACTTGACTCATAATCTCTATTCGGTTTTTCTGACAAATGACGAAGAATGAATGAAAAACATCCTACATGGTTTTCTTGAATTTATTTAAACAGTATTAGACAGTATTTTAATTCCTGTGTTTACCTGTTGTATCTAATGGTCTTGTGTGTTTTTAATCTTGTGTTATGTCTGTTCATACTGCTGCACAACCAATTGCCCCCTACATTTCTACTCCTCCTCCTCCTTGTCCTACTATTACTACTACTACTACCACCGCCACACCTACTACCACCACCACTACTACTACTACTGCTGCTGCTGCTGCTGCTACTACTACTACTACTACTAATACTAGGAGGAATCAGGAACACTTTATTTGTCGTTTCATTTCATCTACCTAAGTACATGAAATTAAATTGAATATTGTTTCCCCCAGCCCACAGCAGTGCAACACAAAGACGAAAACACATATCCAAAAATTACAAGAACACATATCAAACTACAAAAAAAATCACTGTCCAAGAGAATGAACGCAGTATGACTGTCGGGACTGCCGGTCTGCATGGGCTAGCAGTTAGCTTAGCCTGCCCCGCTTCCGTATCCTGTCAGACCACCCTCGGTGTTTGCTCTTCGGGCGCAGGTCCGGGCAGGGCCGTGGTCCTTGGGCCCACCGGACGCAGCAGACCAGGCTCCCCCAGCCGATCCAGCGCCAGCTCTCCCAGCCATTAAGCAAAGACACAAACTTAGACACAGACATGGACAAAGACACTGCATGGACGGTACTGGGTGAAGCCGCCGCAAATGTGAATTCATGACACCATCTTCCCACACCTCTACTACTACTACTACTACTACTACTACTGCTGCTGCTGCTGCTGCTACTACAACTACTACTACTAGATAGTATAGTTGAAGAAACATGAGGCACAACCTGCACTCTTTGGCCAAAAAATGCCTAATTATGGTTACACATATGAGAGATTGCTGTCATGCATGATTTGTGGCCGTTCGGTGCGTTGTTTGCACACATCCTCCAAAATAACACCACACAACTGCAAGGTGCAATACCGACATTAATATTATGTCCAATGACTTAACACGTACATGACAGATGCCATGCGGAAACATTAGAAGAGAGACTGACAGAGCTTGTCCCTGACCACCTTAGTGAATACACTTTATAACCCTCCAACCACACGTGGCAAACTCAAGCATACAAATTTGGATTCTTCCAGAAACATTACGAGGTTTAATCTGACATACTGCTTATGTGTGCACAAGGGCACACTCACACACAAGTGGCCTCCCATTCACCTCACATAAAGGTGCCAAATTGACATTAACAGACATGGTTATCAGATTTAAATGGACCACTTAACAACCTTTCCAGGTCATTGTCACCATTAGTCACAGGCAGAAGATTTAATCTGCTTTCCACAAACGACAGAAACGTTTAACACCTCACCATATGATAGAAACAGGACAACGCATTTGAATTGACCAGTTTAAGTGTCATTCTCTCTGTCAGACACACATCCAAACCCTCTCCTCGGAGCTTTTGCCACATGCTGGTGATCTTATCTAAAGTCATAAATTCTCTACCATTCCTGGGAAGACTTATGCGGGACTCTCCCTAGTTCTGTACATGCCTGAATTAATGTAAATTCATGTTTAACCATCTAGTAATCCAATTATTACTCAGCAAATGCTTTTGTGAAAAACTGTTCAACTCCCATATCTGTGTGATATAAATGACCGAGTTATTAAAATTCAGATAGAATGCATTGCTTGCCATGTGACGACACAACATCTAGAGACCATTTTCTGTAGGTCACGCATCATAGCCGACATAGCCGAATCACCATTATTGTTTTGTTTTTTGGGGGTTTTTTGTTTTTATTTTGATATATTTTATTAATCCCCGTGGGGAAATTCTGCTCTGCATTTAACCCATCCTAGCTGTGTAGCTAGGAGCAGTGGGCAGCTGCCGTGGAGCACCCGGGGACCAACTCCAGTTTGTCTTGTCATTCCTCGGTCAGGGGCACAGACAGGAGTATTAACCCTAACATGCACGTCTTTCTGATGGTGGAGGAAACGGGAGCACCCAGAGAAAACCCACCGCAGATACAGGGAGAACATGCAAACTCTACACAGAAGACGACTTGGGATGACCCCCAAGGTTGGACAATCCCGGGGTTTGAACCCAGGACCTTCTTGCTGTGAGGCGACAGCGCTAACCACTAGGCCACCACGCCACCCAGCTGGACTATTATTGTACTGATTTAAATCAATCTTAAAGAAAATTTTATCTAAATTTAATTATTTAATGCATTATCTAGTAATGATTTGAATACTAATGTATTGTAGAATTGAAATGCAATCTACTTCCATTCAGTGCTTAGCCACAACTTAGAGAATTAAGGTTTTATTGTCTTTCTTCCATATTCACTTGTTTGATTAATGTTACACAGTTTCGAAGTGTTTCTCCCATATATTTACATGACAGATTAGCCCACAGATTTACGTTGATGACAGAAATGAGTATCTAGGCTAATTAAAAGCGCATAGCCTTCTAATATACTCCCTAGATAGGACATTAATAAGATTCTTATTCATTTGAAGGTAAGACAGTCTTCCTGCTTAAACAAAGAAACGTGTTCCTCCAAAAGACCATGAAAGCGTCATCTTTCATTTAACACCTACCTACAACTATTCAACTATTTTGAGTGCTCTCTTCCCTTTTTGGCTTTTCTTGTTTTTGACTTTTTGCTTGCTCCCAAAGACTTGCACCCCATGTTGAGGGTTTGGCATCCGGCACTGGCTCTTTTCCACCGCATCCTTGCACTTTTTGCATTTGGTCTTATTTTTAGCTTCTGCTGATGAGTTGAAAGCTCATCACAAAATATTCAAAGACCGCAAAGAAGCCAAAAACGTCAGTCTAGCCGTTGCATGCTAGTTTGCCATCTATGATTTTTGTAATCAATTATTTTAACCTGCGGCATAGTGGTGCAGTGGTTAGCACAGTCGCCTCACAGCAAGAAGGTCCTGGGTTCAAACCTCGGGTTGTTCAACCTTGGGGGTCGCCCCGAGTTGTCCGTCCTCTGTATGGAGTTTTCATGTTCTCCCCGTGTCCGCGTGGGTTTCCTCCGGGTGCTCCGGTTTCCTCCCACAGTCCAAAGACATGTAGGTCAGGTGAATCGGCTGTACTAAATTGTCCCTAGGTTTGAATGTGTATGTGTGGGTCTGGTGATGGCCTGGTGACCTGTCCAGGTTGTCTCCCCACCTGCCACCCAATGACTGCTGGGATGGGCTCCAGTATCCCGCGACCTACTCAGGATAAGCGGCTGATGATTGCTGATGGCATGAAACAGGCTAGTACTGTCTCATAGAGAATTTGCTTGTCTCACTGGATTATTTTGCTCCTTATTTGTTGAGCACTTTCCCTACCGTTGAGTGTTTCTTTTAACAACGTTATATATACAGTTTTTTTTTCTTGCGGAAACTGTCAATGGAGTTGATCAAAGTGCTCAATAAATGAGTCATTTGTGTCATTTGATATCAATCCTCTGTGTTTTGATTAAATATAGCTATTATGCACTGACTGAAATGACCCTGGCAGGAAAAAGTTATTCTTCTACCCATATATCTGGCAGTGTCCTCTTATAGGCCACACAGGGCTGGGGCACCATTACTACCTGCTATGAGGCACCTGCTGGGTAAGAAATGAACAGCACTATGGAGGAGAGCGTCACTTCAGCAAACACTGCAGGGGAGTCTCCATAACACCTGGTAAGCAATCCAACATCTCACGATCAGGGGCCAGGCTGCTAGCGTTCGCCATACTTTATCAGGCATATCAAATTACACTGCGCTGTGTCTAGCACAGCACTTACTGACAAAAGCTCGCTATCCCCTGATAAAATAATTCTGACCACAGGTATGGAGGAGAAAAGGATAAGAAGTGGGCTGCAAGGAGGCAAAGAAAAATTGGTGGAAAGGGAGATGCAAATTGAGGAAAACAGACAAGGAGGAAATAGTGGAGGGGCATGAAAATGAAGCCATGGGGGGGGGGGTGTTATGAGCATTTACAACACTTTCTGCTGAAACTGACAAGAGGGAAGAAAAAGAAAAACTAGCAAGCGGAGTGGATTAATAGAATCCGTAAATTGTAAGCAGGCTGGAGTATCTTGCTAAACCCAGTCTCTCGCCATCACAGCCTGACATGTGTTACTACAGCTTTCTATAATACATGCCACGGGTAATAGGGGACCATGTCATCCATTCAGTCTAATTTCCATTTTACAGGCCTTTGATAGAAAAAAATCGGAGAACACTGGCTCCTGCACTGACTTTATGGCCTTGGGCTTTCACAGTGTGTGTGTGTGTGTGTGTGAGAGAGAGAGAGAGAGAGAGAGAGAGAGAGAGAGAGAGAGAGAGAGAGAGAGAGAGAGAGAGAGAGAGAGAGAGAGAGAGAGAGAGAGAGAGAGAGAGAGAGAGAGAGAGAGAGAGAGAGAGAGAGAGAGAGAGAGAGAGAGAGAGAAGTGGGTAGCTCTGGCACTTTGATGTGCTCCTGTTGATGAACTGGACCGTATAAAAGTAATGACAAATTTAATGGCTGCCATAGACAGATTGAGTAAAGTGGCCACTTTCCATAGTCATGCATAACTGATATGGTAATTTTTGGTTGGGGGGATGTAATAACCCTGATTTTACGCGTTTGATTGAAACTGTTAAACAGATAAGAGAAAACGGGCATTCTTGAGCGAAAATGGGAATTCTTGTCCTTTGTACTCGCACAATGGAAGTTGTACTCAATTCCGTTCATTGGTTTTGGACCAACTTGACCATCCGTTTGTCGTGATTGTTGATCCGGTAGGGTACTTGGGTTGTGGGTTGAAGTAACAGCTTGCTTGCGTTCTCTTTCCACCAATTTCTGGTCCAAAGGGAAAAACGCATCTTTCTCGGGCGGCACGGTGACATAGTGGTTAGTGCTGTCGCCTCACAGCAGGAAGGTCCAGCGTTCGAATCCCGGGTTGTCCGACCTTGGGGGTCATCCCAGGTCCTCCTCTGTGTGGAGTCTGCATGTTCTCCCCGTGTCCTGTGGTGGGTTTTCTTCAGGTGCTTTGGTTTTCCCCACCATCAAAAAAAAAGACATGCGTGTTAGGGTTAATACTCCTGTCTGTGCCCCTGACCGAGGCATGGCAAGACGAACTGGAGTTGGTCCCCGGGTGCTGAACGTCGACGGCCCACTGCTCCCAGCTACACAGCTAGGATGGGTTAAATGCAGAGACAATTTTCCAACGGGGATCAATAAAGTATCTCAAAATCAAAAAAATCTTTCATCTTTGAGGAGGACAAGGAGGTCAGAGCTATGGGTCCACCAGAAAGCAGCATCCCTTCATGATTCAGTTTCTTCAAGGCTTCTTCCACAGGATGGATGTTCTTCAGCTAGAGAGCAATGGCTCTATGCTCTCACCACTAGGTCACGCGCCCAACAGTTATAAGCCAAGTAAGCAACTAATGGATCCTCATTCAAAACGCCATAAGCAGCTAAATTATGATCACCACACAGATTGATGTATATTAAACTGCTGGTACACCACCAACCTCCAAACATATTGTACTGATTAGCTAACATGCTTGGTGATCACATTACCTACATAGATATTTCTGGGGTAAAATAAACTGGTAGAGCATTGCTGCCTATCCCTCCTGGATATATGTTATCACTACATTTTGAGTACTTACGCATTTAAGTGCTGACAAGTTACAGGCAGCTAAAATTTTAAGCTGGTTAGGGCATGTACCCTCACTTCCTGTACACATCCTGTTTGTCTCTCTACTACTACTACTTTCGGCTGCTCGCGTTAGGGGTCGCCACAGCGGATCATCCGTTTCCATTTCTTCCTGCTTGTCTCTCTACGTATATTAATATTCCAGTGTGACCAGATTGACAATGAAGCAATATTTCAACAGGTAGTAAGAACCAGGTACAGAGAATTGTTCACCTTAAGTGACATTCAACTTTGGGTTTGTGTATGTAACTCTTGTGTTAGACATTTTGTTTTTCTGAAAGTGGCTCATCCCAAAGGATCCTGCTTTAGATTGCCAAGATCCTGCAGTCTGTGTGCCAGCTGTTCTCTAACAGATTATCTCATATGGATCAGTAGGGTTCTCCATCCATCCATTATCCAAACCGCTTATCCTGCTCTCAGGGTCATGGGGATGCTGGGGCCTATCCCGCAGTCATTGGGCGTTAGGCAGGGAGACACCCTGGACAGGCCACCAGTCCATCACAGGGCCGACACACAAACACACACATTCACACCTAGGAACAATTTAGTACCGCCGATTCACCTGAACTACGTGTCTTTGGACTGTGGGAGGAAACCGGAGCACCCGGAGGAAACCCACGCAGACACAGGGAGAACATGCAAACTCCACACGGAGACAACCTGGGACGACCCTCAAGGTTGGACTACCCCAGGGCTAGACCGCGCTAATCGCTGCCCCAGCATGCTGCCATGTGTGTGTGCGTGTGTGTGTGTGTGTGTGTATATATATATATATATATACATATATAAAACATTATTTACCTTGTGTTGTTGATATTGTACCATGTTGGATGTTGCCAGTGAAAGTGTCTGTGACTAAGTATTTTTTCCTTCTGGGATAAATAAAGTTCTACTATTACTACTACTACTACTACTACTACTACTACTACACAAAAAAGGAACATTTATTGAAATGAAATCTAGTAAATGTATTTTGAAGGCCAAAAGGTTATTTACAGAATTCAAAGTACCCCGACAAAACCATTAAAGGTCACGATATCCAGGCACATGTAGTATGATTTATGAGCAGAATGCATTTACCATTCAGCTCCGTACGAAAACAATTCCTATGTGATGAAAAATGAATGAGGACAGGCTCCCTATTTGGTGGTTTTCTCCCTTTTTTTTTATGCCAGTGATTCTTTGGAGAATGTATCTGTCCATCATAGATGTGCCTGTGGGGCCGCTGAGGGAGGAATTGAGGGAGGAGAAATAATGAGAGCTCATACTGGCAGCGTGCAATTCAGAGACTCTCTCTCCCTATGGGGGCCCTTCCTCCCTGACAGCCCAGTCTTTAGTCCTCCTGTGTTAGGTAGACACCACCCAAATGAAAGAGACGCCCCATCCAGTGAGGGCCAAATCACAAGCCAGAGAGGAGGATGGGTGGTTAACACTCCTTAGCAGTCCTCTGGATAGTCAGCGCTGCAGAACGGTGCGTTGAAAATCCTCAAAGATCCAGACTGAGCCTCGAGCTTGGCCTGAGCCCATCGTCCCTGTGTATCTGTCTGTTGGCTGGCACCTGTGAACATCCAGAGCCACGCAAAACAAAGACAGGCAATTATTTCCACAATAGGATTCTGATTGCACTAGGCTTTCGGAGTTCAACAAATATTTTCGTACAGCTCAACCCCCCTCTCCTTCTCAGTCTGGGTGGATTTAAACGTTGTTGTTCCGAGATACTGTCTGCAGAAAAATGGTACTGAAACAAAATGAAAGAAAAACAAGAGTGCTGACTCAAAAGAACAATTCTTGGCTGATTTGGGGAAAATATTACTACTCCTGTAATACGAAGACAAGAGAGGGATTTTATCATATATGAGGAAATCTTCGGACCGAGGAACAGTTGGTGGATGAGTGACAGAAGGATGGGCTCCAAATACGGCTAAAATTTCATTTGAACTAAACGTTAACCGTGTATCTGGGTCTCGGTCTGTCGCAGCTGTTTTTTTTTGTTTTTTTTTTACATCCATCACGCACAATTGACCACACTGTGAACCGTTGCGAGGTAGATTAACGTAAATGCATGCATTCATCACGCTGCCTTCCTCCACTGTTCTGCTCAAGGTGCCGCTGAAACACGCCATGGCCGCACACAGCATCTTCCTTCAAGACTCAGCCTCACTGGGCCCCTCAGCACCGCCTCAGACCTGTATCCCAGACAACCGCTCATCGCTCGGCAACCACCTGTTTCTGTGGGTACCGCGCGGTAACGAGCTGGAGAACTAATGAGCCTGTGGGAGGGGAGCGACGGAGAGAGAGAGAGATGGAGGGGGGTCCAAACGAAGGGAGGGGGAGGAAGCTCCCATTTATAATTCATGTCAGGAGAATTATCATCAGCGGTGTGACGTTTGGAATGAATTATTGATCATGTCTAGGGATGCCTTATGTAAAACATGCAGTCGCAGGGTGCTGATGGACAGTGGCTGAGGGGAGAGGGAACATAGAGAGAAAAGGGGAACACAAAAGTGTCTTCCAAGGAAGCACTGTTCTGTACAAGTGTCTGGTATGGAGTTACATCTTTAAGGGGACCATGAAATGTGACAGTGGCTCAGGCTCTCCAAGCATATCTATCCTTCTGAAGGGGCGCCGAAGTGATTCCAGCTGCAGCGCAAGTGACCGCGGCCAGAATCCTAACCTAAAACACGTGCCTAGTGTAATTTTAACTGAATTAAACCATAAACTTCATGTTTTGGATGGTCCAATCTAGGATTTACTTAACTGATCGCCAGCTTTATACCGGCTCATGTTCTCATGCTGTGTCACCATACAACAAACTCCCAGTTTGAGAACAGAATTGGATCGTAGCACAGGACAAATTTTAAGTCCAAGTGTTTGTGAGTGTTATGTTCTGCCGAAACAATGTGCTGAATGCTGAACAAAATGTAATGAATTTACAGCTATACCATTTGAGCACAGGTACAGGAGCAGGTAGACAGGTCATACCGCCCTTTTTAGGATCAGCACCTTTCATAACCTACAAAGTACAATATCATTTAAATTCAGTTTCTATGATAAAACACAAAACCCCCCAAAAAACCACATACACAAAAGTTAGCACTCTTAATACACATCTTAGTTTTCTTAATTTTCAATTTTCTTAATTAATTCTTAAAGAATTCATGGATTTTTGAAGAATTAATTGTGTGTGTGTGTGTGTGTGTGTGTGTGTGAGATCATCTCACTCACTCACTCACTCACTCACTCACTCACACACACACACACACACACACACGCTCACACATGCAAATCAACCCCTGTCACTACCCCCTGCTCCTACCCCAAAAGAGAAGGGTGGAGTAGCTTATCATATCCAAGCTATAAAAAAAAAACCCACTTGGGGCTGGAGAGTAGAGCACTGCTGCTCAAGATGTGGTCACTAATGGAAGTGGAAATGTTGACCCAAGTGTGTGACCCTGGCTGCTTCACCAATGGCCTCAATCTCTTACTGCACTCTGCCCGGCTTGAATCTGACGGGCATGGATAAACTCCTTCTCATGAGCTGTTTAATTTAATTTCAGCAAGCACAATGTCAATTGATATCACATGAAACAAACATTACATCGATTCATAAAACAATATATGGGTGCTATTCAGAGATGTGATATGAGACAACTCTGATGTTTTGTATTTTTATGTCTTGCATCTCTGAGAATATAAATTTTTATGGTTTTGTGAAAAAGAGATGAGACCAAGGCAAGGCTGATAGCTTACAGCTGAAGAATATACTTCAGTAAGTTGCAATCAAGCAGGCGGGCCAACAGACGGTAAGGAACGCTCTAGGGTTCAGTAGTACTGGGTGTGGATACTGAGCAACTGGCTATTTTCAGCCACACAGTACAGGAAGGAAATGAAAGGAGCATAGTTCAGTGTGCACAGGCTCTAGAGCAACAGGAGGGGGGGAAAGGCAATCAAGCAGTGCCTACCAATGGAAATCACACAGTATTGACACAATGCTGGCTAGCCGGCTGCTGGCTTAGTCTCATCACAACATACTCACACCGATTATGGGCATGAGATGGATGAGAAGAAAGAAGGGACAGTGAGGGAGAGTGATTGATGGGCGAAGTGAAGTTAGAATGGAAGAAATAAACCTGAAGGGGAAGAGCTGGTACGAAATTAAATCAGGGGACTGGCGTCCCTCTTCTGGGTTCTCTTCACATCATTCGCTCGCCCTGCTTTTCCTGACTTTCCAGAACACAACATTTCGCATAACCCTGAGCCTTTCTATTCAGCAGTGCAATTTCACCTGTAAGACTCGGTGCCATAAGGTTAGTCCACTTACCTAGCTAAATATGAGAAACTACCAGGGAAGTGGTACTGCAGCAACCAAACCTTCTTATGTAGGATAAAAGTGCAGCACACTACGATTTGTCTGGAGTTTTGATTTATTTTCCTCTACAGAAAATGAGCGCTGGCTTGGGGTTCAAAAGAGATGTCAAAGATATGACAATTTCTTGTTAGCAAGCCATATATGCCAATCTGAAAGGCAACAACACATTCCTCACAGCTGGTGTTATAAGTAATAGCAACACTAACAAAAAACATATTCACATAAGATATTTCTCTAAACTGTCATTTCCAAATCACGTACCAGTTTGAGAAACTGCTGACTGCAAAGACAAATTTCTCGCTCAAACACAGTAGACATATAAAGCTCATTCACCTTGATACTACACCACCAAGTCAATGAGCATTCAGTCAGTCGTGCCTCAAAGGCTGACATGAGACAGAAATGGATGCACGTAATGCTGTCTATATTTCAAATGAGTGATGCTGTTCCCTCTAATGAAGACGATGAATCTGTCAGTAAGTTTCCTTCCTTCCACTGCTCTCCAGTCACAGACGGAAAATTACCAAACTGTTGATAGATAGTTAACAGGTGCAAGGTAATTATGCTAATCATGGCAACAGCCAAATAAACTGATTGCCATGTTAATTTAAATGACAGCGATGTTCCTTTGGTGCCTAATTAAAAAAGGTTTGGAGAAAGGAAACAAGGTGGTTGGGTTTGGATGGAGGGAGGTGTTTAACTGAAAGTGTTCTCTTGGGTCCGCCGTAATAAGCTGCATTTCATTGGTCTAATGATATCATAATGAATTTCTAATGATGGGGGATGGGGTGGAGTGGAATGAAGGGAAGGGAAGCATGTGGATGAGTGGTGTTGTCCATCTGCATGGAATGGGGTTTTTCACAACTGAGAGAAAAAAATAAATGGGTGGAAAGAGCTAAAGCTGATGCTATGGAGGCTGTGTTTGAGGTGGAGAATGTGGGTTGGGTTGAGTTGATAAGTGGTGGGAATAGAAATCAGGGAAGGAGATGGAGCAGGCTATGAGCCCCATCTGTTTCAGAACATAAAGGCACTTGAAGCAAAGGGAAAGAGGATCTGAGGGGGCAATTTCCTTTTCCTTTTCCAGTCCCAGGTCCAGTTGGCCCTGTCTCTGTTTGCCTATGACCCAGGAGAAGGTATCGTTAGAAGTACAGATGTTGACTGGACGCCAGGGGAAATGAACTCCAGTTCACAATTACAGCCAGTATTGAAGTAGACAAAAATGGAAGCTGATTAAAGTTTATAGATCAAGCCGCTATCAAAAAGCCCTCTTCTCCCTCCTGAAATCCTTGTTTCAATTCCCCTTGTCCAGAACAGGTTAAAAATGTGAAGGGAGATTTCGCTAGCTCTATAAAATACCTCTGGTTTTCATGCCGCGATAACCACTGGACGCAGAGTGGGTGAGTTCCATTACTATTTTGCCTGATAGGTCCATGTCTAATTCTTTTCTTATTTATCTGCTTCTTATTAGCAAAGTAAAACAGTATTGGTACACCACTAACACTTTGCAGCATAAGTGATCAATTTAATACTCATTCCCTGCTCAACAATTACCCTTGGCTGGTTGCAATATGCTAAGTTAAGTACACTCACTTTATCTGGGCACACTGCCATATGAACCTCAATTGGGGTTGGGTTTGTCCATTTTGAACTGATTGAGTTTGCCAACATGTCCATATTCAGTAAGCTTTGAAGGCCTGTTTAAACCTGGCAATATCATGTGATCTGTATCTGAACATGTTATCTGGATAATGAATGACCCGATCTCGCGCCTTGCATTTAACACCTTGTATTTATGTATATGCATTCTCGCCGTCCACAATGTGTCCACTTTGGGATCAGATCTTCACGTCTCCAGCACATAGGTGGGCGGTGAGAAGTCAGCGAACATTTAAAATGGAAACATGCCAGGTATAGTCGGGTTTGTTTCAGTCTAATAAATGAAGAAATTTTATCTGAATGTGTAATGTTGGCAGGGGTGTAGGACACACCATTATATAACCCTAAAGTGTCACCAGGAAAATGGTGAAACTCTAGCTTTATAAACAACATTATCCTGTATTAAACAATATCTTTCAAAATCCTATGTTAAATTCATTTTAAAGTGTCCTTAGCATGTGCTAGTTTTTACATGGAACACCATTTCACATGCAATGCCATGACATTACATAACATGGGATCCACCACATTTCGAAAAATGTAGTTTATTCATTTAAGTTTAGTCCTGTTTGTCAAATGCAGAGTTGTATTTTGTTAGAAATCATAAAATAAAATGGTCACATAAAATATTATTTGAACAAAAACAGGGACATAAAAAGCAATTTAATTGTGCTGGCGTTATCCATGTTATTTATTATGAATTTTCACCCAAATCGTGGAATTTCCCACACACACCAGAAGCTCTGCTCTACATCTGCCTTAAGTTGTTGTTGTAATTTAACAAATGGAATATTGTCTTGCTTTTGGTTTGTTGGATGCACTGCAACAGGTGATGTCATTCAGATATGATCATGCAGCACACTTAGGAGGTATTTTCCACTGTTAGCCATTATTTTGCAACTTTTTAACAATTCTCTGGCCTCTAGTTCTTTTCCAGACAGTTTTAAGCATGCCATTGTTCACCCATTGTTAAAGAAACCTAATTTGGATCCGCTGTCCTTAAGTAATTACAGACCAATCTCCAAATCATCTTTTCGTCTAAAGTTCTGGAGAAAATAATTTTATCTCAACTGATATCTTTTATGAATACTAATAGTTTTTAACAGTTTTCAGTCTGGTTTTAGAGCACATCATAGTAGCGAGACAGCTCTAGTTAAGGTTACGAATGACCTACTGCTGACTGCAGACAGAGGTGACAGCTCGATTTTAGTTCTTTTAGATTTCACTGCCTTTGACATGGTCGATCACAGTATCCTCTTATATAGCTTGGAGTCTTGGGTAGGCATCAAGCGTTCGGCTCTTAGTTTATTACACTCATACCTCTCCAACAGAACTTTTTCCCATTGTTCTGGGTAACTCTACTTCCTCAATGGCTCAGTTGAGTTGTGGTATCCCTCAAGGCCCAGTTATTGACCCCCTTCCGTTTTCTATATACACACTGCCTCTTGGCCAGGCTATTCGAAATCCTGAGGTGTTTTACCGTTTTTATGCTGACGACACTCAGTTATGCATGCCACCAAAACCCACAGATCCAAGCAGCCTAGAACATCTCACAACTTGCCTCTCTGATATTAAATCTCGAATGTCCCAAAATTTTCCTAAATTTAATGATGATAAGTCTGAGGTCATTTTGTTTGGTCCCCCAAATTCCATCAGCCCTTTTGGTACTAATATTGGTGGTCTGTCAAACAGTCTTAAGAAGGCTGCTAGGAATCTATGCTTAATATTTGATGCTAACCTCTTTTGATAACAAAATTAAAAATGTTGCTCAGTCATGTTTTCTCCAGCTCAAGACAATCTCTAAAATTGCATCATTTTTATCAATTGCTGAGTTACAAAAAGTTGCACATGCTTTTATTTATTCATGGCTATTCTTGCACTTTACTCGGGTATCAGCCAGGGCTCCCTCCACCGTCTCCAGTTGGTACAAAATGCCATTGCTCGACTCATTACCGGGACAAAGAGGCATGATCACATCACCCCTGTGGCTTGCCTCCCTACACTGGGTCCCTGTTAGATTTTGAATTGACTTTAAAATTTTATTGCTCACTTTTCAAGCCTTAAATGGTCTTGTTCTTAAATAGATCTCTAATTTATTGATATGGTATGCGCCCTCTCGACCATTAAGATTCACAGACGGAGCCCTGCTGGTTATTCCCAGGTCACACACTGTCACAAAGGGTGATCGGGCTTTTGCTGTTAGAGCCCCCCCCCCCCACACTATTGAACTGTCTACCTACTGAACCCAGGCGCACTAAGTGTCTTGCCTCTTTTAAATCTCTTCTTGAAACTTTTCTCTTTGTGAAAGCTTTTGGAAGAGTTTGATATTTGTTTTTATTTATTTATACAGTTTTTATTCCTATTTATTTGATCTTATTCATTGTTTTTTATTTCTTCTTTGCTCAAGTCCTTTGGTCTTATTCTCATTTTTGCTTTGTTACTAGTCATCATGGTTGATAAGCAAAAACAGTCCAAAGTGTGGGCGGACTTCACAAAAATAAATTAAATGAAAATGAATTGCAATATTTGCAGCAAGGTCCTCATAAACAAAGGAATAACTACAACTAAATCCAGTCACACAGACATTCATTGTCAGTTCATCACATAAGATTGAAAGAGTGTGACATTTTCAATATGATCTGGGCTTTTCATCAAAAGTTGCATAAATGTAACAAATGACCAAGCCCTTCGACTTTTGGTGAGAATTCTTCCAATTTTTCTTCTTCCAATGCAAGTCCAATAGAGTGATTTGAGAATAATATGGACAGAATACACAAGTGATACTATTAAACAATGATGGAGAGTAGAGTTCTCTTTGTTTGGTAGTCACTGTTTAAAAAAAATAATCTTTTGTCTCAAGGACCAAAAGAATAAGGAGAGTATATCCAGTGATGAGCTGTTTGAAAGAATAAAAGATGGAGTCTATACTTTCTGTGGGAAGAAAACCCCTCCTTTTTATTTTTGGTTTATGAGACATGCTCACTATTTAAATGTTTGCCACATTAGTGGTGATCTGCTCAGTTCAATATATTCTAATGCGACGTTTGGCCTTAATGGAAAATCAATGGCTAGACAACCCTGCCACCTCTGAGACCATGCAAAGACAATTTCCAAATCGACATGTGGAAGGTCTATATGATTGATTCTGACTGCCGTTGTATTTTAATATCATTTGCTGCAAGCTCATTGACTCTCAAACATTGTCCTGCGGTTTATCTAGAAAATGTCAAGGTACTCTCCTCCCTTTTTTACTCTTGTCATCCTTCATTTCTTCCTCTTCCTTCATCCCTTACTCTCATTCCAAGCACTGGACTGGATGCACTAAATTATATTAGATGTCATGCTGATGTAAATAAACATGTCCAACACTGACACAGACAGATTTCTTTGCCTAAATACAGTATTATGTGTGGTCTAATGTAGGGAGCACATACAACTTTACATAGGCCTCATCTCTAATGAGATTCACGCTTATGGAGCTCCAGTTCCTCATATTTTCCATTCATCTGAAATCTATCAAAGATGAGTAAATAAATACAGAGACAAAACAAAAAACAAAACTCTACAACAATCCTGTTAAACTGGCATCAGCTGCAACAGGCACTATAACATGACATCATACTACCCCTGCTGTGTGTACAAACCCACAAGCCTAGCACCAAAATCTCCCCTGCCCCCTTTACATACACACACACACACACACACACACACACACACACACACACACACACACACACACACACACACACACACACACACACACACACACACACACACACACATGCTCAAAGGGATTAGAGACAATGGGCCTCATGTATCACATGTTCTCTAACAGAAATGTATTCTAACATTCCCATTAGATATTTCAGCCCTCTAGTTTATCTCAAAGAGAAGATGCATATATGTACACCCTGGGTAACCCCTGAATTTAGACACAAACTGGCTGACATTGATGCCTTCGTAAGCCTGGTTGAATGCTTGTAGCAAGCGGTAGACAATAGATGTCAGGGGGAGGGAATTACAAGTACCCATCAGGCTTTGCCTTCGGTCAGTTAAGACAAACCTAAGTGTTAAGAAATTCCATGAACGTGTACAAACAAATTTCAGCATAAGAACATTTCATATATGAGGCTCAAAGTGAGAGAGTACCAACACACAGACGCCTCCGGCCCACGGGGGCTTCCAGTGGACACTGGGGCGAAAAAGGGTGCTGACCCTGAACTGCCGACGACTTTCCTCATCACTACTGCCTGGCTAACGGTTCAAGGTAAAGGAGAGGATGGGGATGAAGAGCGATGCGGAGCTGGCCCGTATGCTGGGATGTGTTCTGGCTACTGTGGTCAGGGGGCGTGTCCTTCTGGTGTCGCTGAGCCGGAGGGGAGGGGCCGACATTAAAATGTTGTGTTTACAAACCGTAACCGACAAATCCTACTCAGTCTACCTTTAAGCTTCCAACATATATTACCTAAAAAAAAAAACAAATATTGAGTCAAAAGCCTATGATCCATGACTCAGACACGCCGTAAATACAAAACTCCTCCCAAATACCTCATAAAATGTTTCCACCGTCGGTAATTAGAAGCGTGTGTAAGTAAGCCCCTTTTTACTGCCGAGTCTATACACATTCATATTTCAACGCAAAATGTCAAACGGCGGAGTCGGATTTAATTGTAGTTGCTCGGTGACACGAAAGGAGACGGGCGACCCTGAAGTGCTACGCCACACGCCCATCCAAACATCCAGATTCATTATGCAGATAATGCAACTGACAGACTTGACTTTGAACTGTTTCGCCCAAGCGTATCACGTAAAAATAACAATCATGAAGCATGCCGGGCATTCACATAAACAGATATATTTGTGCACGTGTGCACACACACACACACACACACACACACACACACACACACACACACACACACACACACACACAGAGACTTCCATATTAAACTGAAATGAGGGCAAACTTTCACTGTAGGCAAACTTGTCAGTGTAGTAGCTTCCTCAATGAGCGACTAAATGCTCCAGGGGGAACATGTCAAATCTACATCAGGAATTAGGAAATGAACTTACATCGAGATCTGACACCACTGTGTTTTGCCAAGCACATATTTTAAGCGCTTTTAATAGCCCAGGGTTCAAAAAACTCTTGCCAACTGCATTGACAAAAAATTAATCCGATTGTCAGGAAAAAAAGATTACACTTGGGTCGTTCAGTCTTCATCTGACAAAAGGATTCTGTAGTTGAGCGATGTTTCTCTGTTAACACAGGAAGCATCCGATATCGTAGCGCCGCCACGTTGTTTGAATCCAGCCTGCGGGTAGCTTGGATTTAGAGCCAACAGCAGCGGCCGACTCACCTTGCCGAAGTCCCTCACGTCGAACAGGTCGAAGGGGTCGAACAGCTCGCTGTTCCTCAGGCCAAACTTGTCATGGCACACCTTCAGAAATGTCCGGATGTTCTTCAAACACAGAAACTACAAGAAAGAGAAAAGATAAAGCAGTGTAAATATGCTATCAAAGCCAAATCTTGCAAACACACTGCACTTGCCAACACCAGATGTAAAAGGAGAGACGATACCGTTAATTCATATCAATATTGTGTCAGCGTGGTGAATCACCCGGTGTACTTGGTGCTCGGGAACACACTCCACCATTCTGTTTAATATTCGCTAGTATTTTAACAAATGTTTAATTTCCTGGCAGATGACTGGACAGGCTCTCCACTTCCTCTTCTCTGTGTAATGTAAGGATGATAACAAAATTCCAGAAAAGTGAGACGGCTGATGTTGGCTCCTGGGGCTGATGGACTGTCTCTCTAGTCCAGATAAGGGAAGCGAGCAGTAAAAAAAAAAAAACAACCCTCTTCACATCGTCTTTATGCATGCTCAATAATCCGGGTAAGCTCTCTAAACGTCTCTCACATGTTAGCTCTCCTGTGTTGACACAGGAGAGCTAACATGTCAGGCCAGAACTGTGTTGACACAGGAGAGCTAACGCCAGGGTAAGGCCAGCACTCCACAGTCTACACTCATCTACAGGCCAGTGGCCACTCTTTCAGGGATGAGGATGTGCACACCCTTGATAGGGAGGAACGGTGGTTTGAAATGGGGGTCAAAGAGGCCATCTATGTGAAGAGCAAACCATCAAGCCAGAGGAATGGGCTTAAGAGTACATCTGTCACCATCTTACAATGCTGTGGTCGCAAACATTCCCGAAACCTCTGTAACCTCTGTCATTGAAACTGTAGTTAATGGTCACGCCCATATTTGCATATGAAACTGATTGTTGGTTTCGGTCATTATGCAACTGTATTGTTTAAAAGGGTGGGGATACCTGAAGTTTAGACTGAAGAGGTCACTTAGACCCTGTTTACACTTGGTTTTAAAATGAGTTTTGGGCGATCGGATCAGAAGTGGACAGCGAGACATTGCCGTTTACACGTGTCTCCAAATGCGTCCTGCTGACCACTTGTGATCAGATTCCGTTACTCCGAAGAAGAAGAAGAAGAAGAAGAAGAAGAAGAAGAAGAAGAAGAAGAAGAAGAAGAAGAAGAAGAAGAAGATTTCTGTACTGTCTACGTCGTGTCGGGGATGCATCAGGACGCATTAGCGTTGACACTACAAAAGATATGTGGTCAAATGCGTCCCAGACCACCTCGGCAAGTGGTTTGAGTAACCGGTTCACAAAACATTTTGGTGGTCGTTTACACTTGTATTTAACGCTGTCCACTTGTGATCAGATCACAAAGAACGCATTTTAAAACCAAGTGTAAACGGGGTCTTAGATCTGAGTGATGAAACGTTTCTGTCAATAAACGTTGTATCCAGATGAACTGATTCAACTTTCTATGATCTCCTCACATCAAACATAGATGAGGTCTCCTCAGACAGCAGTGCCAATAAAGACCTGATCTGAGATCGGGTCTCCTTGTGGTAAGAGATACCATTCATGAAACAAAAAGTCATAAATTCATTTCTTGGAAGAAAAAAAAAACCCCAATGTGTCCTGTCAAAACCCCTGGCTTACAAATATTCTCAGTATTTAGAGGACTTAACATAGGGAGTTAGTTAAATATTGGTGGTGTTAACCCTTTCAATATAACTTAGATAGAGTAAGCTGGGGTATCACTGGGTATGTTTCCATTCAATTCGTCAAGTTAACTTTTCTAAAATCACAAAAACAAAACAAAACAAACAACAACAAACAAAAATGCGGATTCGATTTCCATCCTATCTATTTAAGTGAATAAATCCATGAACGTAGTTTTACATGTCCTAGATCATGTGTCCATACTTCCACACCCACAGCTAAGATGGACGAGTTAAGACAAAGAAACAGCCGATCCATATGATTAAATTCTATTCACATTTCATGGTTAAATTCGGCAGATGCATTTCCATCTCCCAGTTAGCGCAGAAACTCTTTTTTAACAACCACCTCAAGGAAGCTTTTAAATGTTTTGCAATATTTAGGATTTTCTTTTCGAAATGTGGTGTTTCCATTCAGTCTTTTCCATTCGAAATTTAATTTCGCATCAACTGGCTTGATGAAAAGCCCACTACTGATATTAAACTGTGATCGATACAGCTTCAAAACTGACCTATAATTGACGTCACACTTTTACCTGGGACTGTCTAGATCTTTTGGCATTTTCATTGCAAGCACACTGCACTCCGCACAACACATATACTGTACATCTAAAATAAAAATAAATAAATGTAGGTACGACCCAGTTATGGCAGTATGTTAAACAGTTATGACCCAGGCGCCATAATTGTTTAACATATTGTATGGCTGTACTAATAGTATTGAACTAGGAATTGATATTGATTTTATTTCGAACATTTTAAAATAACAAAATAAAATATATAAGCAGGAAAACAAGAACAAATGGAAATAACAGTGAACATATTTTGCAAACTCTCTGTAACAACACAAGTAACAAGTAACAAGTAGTAACTGGACCATGTTCGAAAAAGGCGTAGGATGAAGTAAAGAACTTTTCTGGTCCTACTACTTTCTTATACATTATCAATCAAATCAAACCAAAACAAAACGTTCAATTGTATAATTGTATAAGAATTGTATAAGCCCATATAACATAAGATTTAAATGTATCATTACAGCTCATGCACCAGTCTAGAAACCTCTTTTTTGACCGTACAACAATATATTCTGGCCACAAAGGGCACATGGATGTCTGCTGAAAAAAAAAAAAGTAAAATTACACTTTCCCTTAACATAAATGCCTACAGGTATATTTTTTCAATAATAAAATGTTGCTGGAACAAGAAATTATCATTTACTTCACTTACCCGTTTCTAAACAATTAACAGATGGCCTTAAAAACATCCCATTAATGTGTGAAGAAGACACTACCTAATCTGGCAGATCCTGCTCAGATATGCTCTTTCATTTCTCTCCGTGTGAGCAATATCCATCGGTGGCCATGGAAACAGAATTTCCATGTAAAATGGATCGGAGCATGTGGCTTTGTTAAACAAAATACTCGAGTGCTTGCTCTGTTGCAGCTTGATGACAAAACTTCATCACTCAGGCAAAACAAATACAGCCTTGCAAGTAAGACTTTGATTTAGTTTTATGATGGATTTATTATGATGGAATGGCCGAGAGGCACCAAACCCAGCAATGACAAATCCTCACATACAGCAAGACTGTACAGTTTAAACAGGTTTTCTATTTTAACCTCATAGTGCACAGTGGTAAATGGACTGCATTTATATAGCACTTTTCTAGTCTACCCACCACTCACAGCACTTTACAGTGCATGCCTCACATTAACACATTCACAAACACATTCATACACTGGTGGAGGCTGCCATGCAAGGCACCATCCCGCTCATCAGGAGCAGATAGGGGTTCAGTGTCTTGCTCAAGGACACTTCGGCAAGCTCTCCACAGGAGCTGGGGATTGAAAAAGGGACCTTCCGATTACTAGACCACCTGCTCTACCTTCTGAGCAACAGCACCCCAATGTTCCCGACTAACCTGTATACAGCTGGGTGACCTGTTGTGTTTGCTCTTGATCATTAACTATGTTCTGCCAAAGAGCTAATCTTCAACCAAAAATCCTAATCATAAACTCGCTGTTAAATCAGGAGTGTAAACACTCCAGTGACTTTTTAAACATCTGTGGCTTATATTCTTTATCAGGGTTTCATTGGGTATTGTTGGCTGATATTTTGTGGTATTAATGCTAGCCTCTGTAGGTGACACCTGAGTCTTGCTACCTCATTCTCATTCATATGTGCACACCCACTCAGTCCAAGTGTCACAGCAGTGAGCCCCATAAGAGAGCTGCACTGGCCAGTGATGAGCAATGTGATTGGCTCGCCCACTGAAGTGACATTTGCAGTTCACCAGCTCAGGTTATCATGTCTGCCGATCTTCACGTGTAGAGGGGGGAAAAAATCTTATTTTTCCAACCCCGATATGAAAACGTTAACATTTGCAGGAGAGGTTTGGAGAGCAGAGAAAGGGGCTCTGCAGATACAGATCAGGAGGGCTAGGATGTGTCTGACATTCTAATGTATGATTGTATGTTGGGCGACAAGAGAGCATGAGGAGGGGTTTAGGGAGGGTAAGAAATATTATGATCTCCTGAAAAGCACAATTTCTTACAGATTGGGGAGTGTAAGTGCATCTGGGTGTAAACAAATGATGGTCAGCTTCTCAGGCTTTGGCTGCCCTCAATACTATCCATGTGGGATCACTACACCATGGTTTGCTGCACATTCGAGGTTATACGCAGACGTATTTCCACGATGGCATTTTATTTTCACAGGAATTTGAGTGAATCAACACATTAGGATGTCAGACATAGGTTATCCAATCTGTATATTTGAGAACCTTGTCATGCTAAATTCAGTATTGGGCGTTTCAGAGCTGTAAGCTCTTTTGATTACTTTTACTTATTTCTCAATTACTACGCATGCAAAAGTGATGAACCTCATTCACACATGCTGCCAAACCCGAAAACCAACTCTCAGTTTTAGGTGTCAAGCTCATGTGTGAACGCCAGCTAGAGTCCATATTTCGTAAAAGGTTTATTGATTTGCTCAATACCGACCTAGTTACATTTACGGATACAACTCCAAAAAACAACAGTTTGAACAAAAGCCATCAGATTGCCATATTAAGATACTTTAACATGGACTAGTGAAGCAATCACGAGGAACATATGCGACTTGTTCATGGCAGGCATTTGTCTGAAAGGGGAGATTTATTTGTAAACCAGTAAAAGTAACAGCATATTTAAAAATGTATGGAAATAGACCAACGTAGAAATAAGAGCTCTGTTCAGTCCCCGCAGAGGATGAAATCAACAAGCAGCTGTGTAGTATAGTTTTACGAAAAATCGAGAATTCTGAAATAATAAATCAATACGTAAATAGATAAAAATAATGAAACAGATGACAGATGTCGTAGTTTACAAGGCATCCTACACACGCAGGGAACGAGAAAAAGGGCTCTGTGCAGCCTTATGTGAATAAATGCCACCAATAAATTTTACGATCTGAAACTACATGTGTGAATACGAAAAACTTCAAGCGGTCACACAAAAACCTGTCCAAATATGTTACAGAATGTATGTTTCAAAGCAGCTATAGAGTTCAAGGGTATAAAAAAATCTCCCTCTCACCCTTTTTTGGGTGGTCTGTGACTTTCTCAAGCTCGGGTCCTCTACCAGAGGCCTGCAAATTTGAGGGTTCTGTGCAGTATCTTAACTGTTCCTAGGACTGAACTCTTCTGAAAAGAGACCTCAGATGGTGTTACTAGAATCTGTTAGAGCCATTCTCCCAGTTTCGGGGTCACAACCCCTCGCGCTTCTATCACCACTGGGGATACTGTGGATTTAACCCTCTACACCTGAGCTAGTTCTTCCCTCAGCCATTGGCATTTCTCTAGCTTCTCATGCTCTTTCTTCCTGATGTTGCTGTCACTTCGGATTGCTACATCGATCACTACTGCTGTCTTCTGTTCCTTGTCGACCACCACAATGTCTGGTTGATTAGCCAGCATCTGCTTGTCAGTCTGGAACTTGAAGTCCCACAGGATCTTAGCTCTGCCATTCTCAACCACCTTTGATGGTGTCTCCCATTTGGACTTGGGGACTTCCAGTCTGTATTCAGTACATATATTCCTGTACACTATGACAGCCACTTGATAATGCCTTTCAGTGTATACTTTCCCAGCTAGTATTTTACATCCTGCTCCTAAGTACTGGACTGTCTCAGGGGTATCTTTGCACAGTCTGCATCTTGGCTCTTGACTGGTGTGGTAGACTCCTGCCGCAACTGATCTGGTGCCGAGTGCCTGTTCTTGTGCTGCTATGATCAGAGCCTCTGTGCTGTCCTTCAGTCCAGCCTTTTTTAGCCACTGGAAGGACTTCTTGATATCAGCCACATCCTCTACTGTCCATGGTAAGTTGGCAGTTCGTGACTGAGGTTTGCTATGTTTAAATCCCCAAGGATAATGAGCAGGGAGTCTGGATATTTGCGCTCCATGTTTGTCATTTGATCAGCCAGGTGTTTTAATGCCTCTTTAACACGGGCCTGGGGTGGGATATAGACACCGACCAGAATAAACGATGAAAATTCCCACGTTGAATAGAATGGATTACAGTCAATGAAAAACGTCGCTCAGTGAGAGCTGCATGATTTCTTCAACTGTGACATCCGTACACCAACCTTTGTGTATGTAGAAGCATGTGCCGCCACCCCGTTTTTTTCCCAATAGCTCCGTATCAAGGTTCTGTCTGGAGGAGTTGGAACTGCAGCAGATGTACTGTCCGTAATATGCTCACTAAGCCAGGTTTCAGTGAGACACAGGGCGACAGATCTGGAAAAGTCTTGAGTTTTTTTGTTTGCCCCCCCCCCCTTTAGGAGTATTAGTTCGTCCATCTTTTTGGGCAGAGAGCGGACATTCGCCAGGCGGACTGACGGGAGCGCACTTTTAAATCCCCGCTGTGGCAGTTTAACGAGTGCTCTGGCTCGCTTACCCCTTCAGTGTCTTCGGTGTAGTGCGCACAGGGCTGTACCGATTGAGACCTGTGGGGGGCATTTTCCTAGCATGGCTGGGTTAACTTTTACATCTTTTTTATTTATTTTTTTTCATTTTTATATATGGGCATATTAGTTCATTATGAGAGTGCCTCACCACTTTACACCAAGTATCTTTAACTTTGATCTCATTAATTTGATGTGGTTTAAAACTTTTTAATATGTGTAACAGACAGCAGTTGCCAGATTGCAACTGCTATCTGCTAGTTAGATCTGACAGTTAGATTACTCTAATCTTCAAAACCCAGATTGTTTACGGATTTGACCGTCACTGCACAGAGTCAAATCTGGGTCAAAGATGGGTCTAAATAGCAATTCTGATGATAAAGCAAAATAGAAAAAGAAAAAAACAAACATGTATTCCCAGACCCCTTAACGATGATCTAATGATGTTAGACAACACCAAGCTGGCGTTCAAACTTCGGCTTTTTCTCTGTGCGAACCTGCTGACCATAAATAAAATTCACACTCGAAGATGTACTTTGAGGCAGTGTGTGTCTATTTGTGAGTGCTCTTACGCATATGTGCATGTGTCCTTGCATGCTTGCTTGATTATTTGTGTCTGTGTGAGGGTTTCCATTCCATGTTAGTAAATAATGAAAGAGCTATTCTGTCAGCCCACTAATCACGGCTCAGTTAATACTTTCAATGGCTCATGGAATCCTGCTTCTCTGGGCATCCCTGTTCCATCCAGGACATAAGTGCTATTATTTCTGCTTGAGGGTCCAGTATTCATAAGATCAACCCTTCACTGTAAATATGTGCACTATGCCAGGCTTTATCTTGCTTTTCTTTTTCAGAAATCATGAAAAGATTCTTCTAGGCGGCAGAGGGACATAAAGAGATGGGTAGAGAGATGGTAAGAAAGGTAGATAGTGAGAGAGAGAGAGAGAGAGAGAGAGAGAGAGAGAGAGAGAGAGAGAGAGAGAGAGAGAGAGAGAGAGAGAGAGAGAGAGAGAGAGAGAGCGAGAGAGAGACAGAGAGAGAGAGAGAATTTTGAATTTACAACAGCTCTTTATTTAACGAGAAACAAACTTTAACAATGGACAATGACGTCATCAAACGTAGTCACTCCTTTACATTAACATTCAAAAGAGTTCAACTTCCATCATAACATTAACATTCAAAAGAGTTCAACTTCCATCATAGAACCCAAGATCGATTCAGAGAGAGAACGAGTGTGAGAGAGAGAGGATTTTAAATTTTAAAACAAGTCTTCATTTAACAAGAAACAGACTTTAACGTTACATCTTTTTAACAATATGAACAAAGTCACTCCTTCACATTAACCTGTCCAATAAAGACTTCATTCTCCATCACAGAACCGATTCACATAACAATTGAGAGAGCGAGATTTGCATTTTACAAAGCCCCTTATTAAGCACTACCATAGGCAAACAGACAAAAGAACATCAACTACCAAAGTGCAACTGAAAACTTAAGCCTACAATACAGCCAGGACTTTCCCTCATTACATCAATTAGAAAGAGAAGACCAGGTCTTCATCATCTCCCACTGAACACAATACTCCCCCTACTGCCCATTTAAGGCTGAAAGCCTCCAAATTGTCTACCATTTTTTAGTAGGCATGCTCCACCCTGAGCCGACCCTTCAGCAGTCCGGTAAGAACCTGCAACAGGGTCCACGTAGCCCACCAGGTCCGGTTCTTACAGCTCAGCCACATGGATAATTGGCAGTAGCTGGTATGAAATTTATAAGTGTGTGCATACCTTTCTCCCTAGCTAAGTATTTGGGACCATATACAATCAAACAAGCCCAAAAACCAACCCCTTAACAATGCAAACACACCCACCAACCAATTACACACTGTGAACAAAACAGACATGCCTCCCTGTGCTTAGGATCCAGGTGTACTCTGTGTCTGTTCATGGCTACCGCCCCGTGCACAATCCTCAATTGGAGGTCAGCTGAACCGGTAGCTTGTATAGGGACTGCCAGCAGCCTTTCATGGAAGAGACTGGGCCAAAAAACTCAAGACCACCTCAATGCTTTCATGGCCTGCAGAGACTGAAAGTGCCTCACCTTTACACACAGGATGTAAGTTGCCTTTTTTTTCCTGGTCCTCAAGCTTATCTAGCCATGGGGTTGTAAAAGAAAGGAGCCAGTCCTCCCACTCCTGCAACTCCCCCATATTAGGAGAGACACTCAACTGTGGAAAGCTATAGTCCACATACACCTCTCACTGGACAGCTAGTTCACGGTTCTCCATCATAAATGTCCTCAGGTACTCTGGAAACGATGCACACACCTCCGCAATAATGATTCACCAACCTGGGTCTGATGTTGGTGCATTGCTGCAAGGTCCCAGCGGGCATCAGCAGATACCCCAGCTTCACACAACAGGCCTACTTCAGAGAAGACCTAATGCTGGTTAAGGACAGGGTCTGGGTCTGAATGAAGCTGTTGTCAAACCGTGGCTTCTCAAACAGCCACAGACCAGCCATCCTGGTGGCCTTCAGGATCTTCCATGCATCCAGGACAGAGGTGTAGAAAGGCTACAAGCCTTTCATATCTGCCTCCTCCATCCTCAGCAGAAACAGTTGCTTACTGTATCCCAGACGACCAGCTGTCCACAGGATGAGCTTGGTGTCTAGCCACCACATACCACAGTGGTACAGCCATCTCTGTGTGGTCTTCATCCTAAAGGCCATCACCCTATAGGTAATGTCCACAAAACCCTTTCCTTCCTCCACTGGGAAGTATAAGGCAGGGGCTTGGATCCATGGTGCCACAGTGGACACTATTCCTCCTGAAAACTAACTGACAAAACCACTGAACACTCGGCCAACACTAAGTAAAAGAGGGATTAAACCCCAGTGGGGACAAGTCTCCAGTGGCTTAGACTCTTAATGCTATACAAGCCAACTACCTCTTAGATGTACATCGCTTTGGATAAAGGTGTCTGCTAAATGAAATTGTAAACGGTATTAAGTTTACCTGACCACGCATATGGGACAGATGAAGAACACGGGGAAATCCAAAAAAAGGAAAAAACAAATCAGAACTCTTCACTCATGCTCACTCACCCAACCTCCGGCATGCAGAGAGAGAGAGACAGACAGACAGACAGAGAGAGAGAGAGAGACAGACAGACAGAGAGAGACAGAGACAGAGAGACAGAGAGAGACAGACAGACACAGACAGACAGACAGAGCGAGAGAGAGAGAGAGACAGAGAGAGACAGAGACAGAGAGAGACAGAGACAGAGAGAGAGAATGCCTGTGGGTGGTCTTTACATGGTGGGTTGTGCGCTGCACTGGAGTGACAGTTCTGATTTCTGACTTCTGAGTTTAGAGCAAACAACTCAGTCGAACCAGAAAAAGGACTTCGAGAAGAAGGTAGGGAGTAGAAGGGGGAGTGAGAGGGAAAGGAAGAGGGAGAGCAGCTGAGAGAAAACAGTCAGGTAACAAAGACCTGTCAAATCCCCGACAACCCCCTCTACCATATCACTACGCCACATCACACAGAGAATAATGCATTATTCCCCCAGGAGGGTGGCCCTTATCTGCACAGCCTCCCACATGTTCATATCTGAGGGGATACGTATTAGAGTTCCCCCATAAAACCTAAACAACAACAAATTAAAGGGATGGAATCTCGGGGAAACTTGGGATATGGAAATATGGGTAAGTGGGAGCAGGGGGATGAGGGGAGTGTTGTTTTGCCAAAACTGAAGTTCTTTGGTGTCAGAGAAGAGGGAAATTGATGGGGGGAAGCCAAGTGAGAACAAGCCCCGTGGGCAGAAAGAAAGAGGGGGGAAGGTGAGGAAGTTGTGTCTTTGGATGATGAAAAACAAACGCATGTAGAGCAACCAAGAAAGACAAGGCAGGGTACAGTCAGTCTGCAGAATTAGGAGAGGAGACGAGACGAGAGGAGAGGAGACGAGATGATACGAGACGAGATGAAACGAGACGAGACGAGATGAGATGAGATGAGAGGACAGGACAGGACAGGACAGGTCAGGATAGGACAGGACAGGACAGGACAGGACAGGACAGGACAGGACAGGACAGGACAGGACAGGACAGGACAGGACAGGACAGGACAGGACAGGAGACGAGAGGACAGGACAGGACAGGACAGGACTGGGCGGGACAGGACTGGGCAGGAGACGAGATGAGATGAGACGAGACAAGAGGACAGGACAGGAAAGGGCAGGAGACCAGGAGACCAGGAGACGAGAGGAGACGAGACAAGAGGCTAGAAATATGAGTCAGAGGGATGACCAGATACCAAGACAGCCATTCAGAGGATGGGAGTCAGTGAGAGATGGATACCTATCTAGGAAACTGAAGCAGCCAGACAGTCATTCAAACACATCGATGCATAAAAACAAACAAAAACTCCTCAACAAACAGCTACAAGAATTTCACAACAGAGGTAGCCAGTAATTCTCTCTCTCTCACACACACACACACACACACACACACACACACACAAAGAGCTACCCTGATGCTATGTCTACAGGAGAGACTCATTCCACACCTTTGGAATAACAGGAAGTCAGCTCTTAGCAGGTAAGAGGTGCGGCATTATCTCGCCGCACAACAGCCCACATGGCTGGCTGTGCTGCCTCCAACAGATGGATGGAGTACAAGTCTAAACACATACACTGGAATGGACAAAAGTACACCCATGTTAAGGCACACATACACCGAGAGCGTATGCGCAGAAGCCGCAGGTACTGGTAATGATGGATTCTGCAGACCGCCGACTCGGTAAATGATCCCACAGCTAAAACGTTGATCGCTCTGTAATAACGGACGATTTATATGCTTTCATGTAATCAGCACTCAAGTCTATTCTACTCAGACTCGTTTCTCATCCGGTATAGCAGCATACTGCATACTGATTTCACTCATGACAAGTCCATTTTTCATTCAGTCTTACTTTTGCGTAAACAGTTGTCAAAATGTGCCAGTGGTGGTGGATTTTTTTATCCTAAAAAAAAAAAAGCAAGTTGTGATACCGTAACTTAGCTAAATAAATTGACTTAACCGACCATATCTTAAATAGGGCCGATTATTACATGTGGTCTAAGCTCAGTTTTTGTCAGATGCTTATGTACTGTTGTGCTACATTGGATGTAAGTAAAATGATCTCACCCTGATGTCGTATCCTTTAAACTGTATTGAGAAAACTACTGAAAACAATTAAATCACAAACACAGCTTTGCAGATGAGGGAGAACCGGGGAGTTCTGAAACCCAAGTGGACCGTGTTGAAAAAAAAAACGTAAATTAACAGACTATAAAATCTTACTAAACACATAGGCTCCAGCATCCCCGTGACTCTGAGAGCAGG